>NC_077227.1:732435682-732558328 GCF_027887165.1 Monodelphis domestica
GCTTCAAGGTATGGGATCAGAGACCTTTCTTCTGGATGACTCCAAGTTAAAAATCCAGAGATGGACTGAAGTTAGTTACATTTTTGGTCTATTTTTTTCCTTCTCTCTTAAGTTCCAGTGATATTCAAGGACATTATGGAAAGGTCATTGAGATGGTAGTTCTAACTCTGCCACTGACTTAGGCAGGGCCTAGGACAAGACCCCTCTTGTTTCAGTTTCCTATTTGAAAAACAAGGAAGTTGGTCTGGCTAATTTCTAATTTTCCTTCCATAATTAAATTTCAAGCCAAATATTAGAAACAGAAGAGGCATTAGATAAGGAATAATTTACCTTTCCAACCTGCTATATTATTTACCTATAAACATTCATCATCTCAGCCAAATTGGCTTTTCTACAGTTGATTCAAAACTTTTTTTTTTCTCTCATCTATTTGTCTTTGAACAGGCTACCCTCCATTCCTAAAATATTCTCCTTCCATATCTCTGACCTTAAAATTCCTACTTTCCCCCAAAACTAAAATTAAATGTTCTTTTCTACATGATCTTTTTTTTTTATTTCCACAGATATGTATAGTGACTCCTTAACCAGAGTAGCTCTTATTGCTCTTAATTTATTAGCTCTATGTGTGTTCATATGTTTTTCTTCAGTGTTTATAATGTAAGCTCCTAGAGGGCAGGGACTATTTGGCTACTCTCTTCTTTTTCCCCAATACCAAGCACAATTCATACATCAGATTGAAAATCTGTTATCCTAAAAAAAGAACTACATGTCCCAAGAGCCCACTAGCTTCCTGTCATTACATTCTTCCTGTAGACAGAGGATAAAGGGCGTGGGCTTTGGAGGCTCCCTCTCTCTAATGTAGAATCTGCGTTGATGTTGGTGAGTGGGGATGACTAAAAAATGGCTAACCAGCCATGGGCACATGATCTTTACTTTGTATCTTCTTTATTCCTTGATTTCTAATGATCATTAATAAATCTCTTATTTTGTATTATTATTATTGAGATTTAATTTTAACTTTTACAACATAAATACTTGTTGATTTCATAAATCTGTCAATGCACTCTTATAAGACCTTTAAAATGTATGCTCTTATCTTTATATTAACTTTATTGTTAAGTAGCACTTAAAAGCAAGTCCCAACTTGATCCCTAAATCATCTACCCTTACTTCCCCATTGGACAGATGTTTTCAAACACCAATGTTAATCATGTCTTCTTGCACCTCAATCATTTCCAATAGCTCCAATGTCCATGATACAGAATCTAAAATCACCTTCCTACTATTCTAGGTCTCCAAAATATAACCTTAATTGATTTATCTAGCCTTAACTATTACCATTCTCCCTAAAAGAACAATATTCTTTTTTTAGTCTGCGCCTATGTTTAATTTCCAAAACTTTCATAACTCAGTTTACTGAGCAGTATGGGTAGACATAGAATGATTCAGATATCAGAGAAAGGAAGTTGGCTCATAAGTATGTATATTTTAAAACCCTTACCATCTGTCTTAGAATCAATACTGTATATTGGTTCTAAGGCAGAAGAGTGGTAAGGGCTAGGCAATGGGGATCAAGTGACTTGCCTAGGATCACACATTAGGCAGTGTGTCTGAGACCAGATTTGAACCCAAGACCTCATGTCTCTAAGCTTCGCTCTCGATCCACTGAGCCACCTAGCTCCCCCAGTATATATATATATATATATATATATATATATATATATATATATATATATATATATATATATATATATTTTAGACAAAGATTGTACATGGATATTTAGTTGGGTACAGAATTCAATAGGAATAAGAGACTGAGCTTTATTCCCTTTGATAAATTTAAAATACTTTTATTTCAAGTTACTCTCATAAAAAAGATCTTTTGGTGATACTGTGTGGCTGAGAATCATGGAAAGGTAAAGTTAAAATGAGATTAACATTGTAGGTCATCAAAGGACTATTGAGAGATGCATCATGTGAATGAGAAATTGTAGCATTTTACCAATAAGAATTGTACAGACTCATAGGATTTTGGAATTGGAACAGATCTCAGAGACCATTAATCACAACTAGTGCCTAGGCAAGAATCTTCTCTAATATAACAATATCAACCCTAATAGTAACACTAGCACTAATATTAAACCTAATATAAGTAATAACTACCATGTACAGAAGGCTTAAAGGTTTGCAAAATGCTTTACACATTTTATCACATCTGATATTCACAATCCTGTGAAATAGGTACCATTATTATATCCATGTAAAAAGTGAGAAAATCAAGGCTGAGAGAGATTCAGTGACTTCCCCAGCTAGTAAACGTTGGAGAAAAGATTCTTGCTTAGATCCTTCTGACCAAAGTCCAACATTCCACCATTGTATACCATCCAGTTGCTACATCCCCAATTAGTAGGCATCCAGCACTTTCTAGAAACTCTGGTAAAAATGGAGCCCAATGATGAGAAATATTATTATTGCCATAGGTGCACTTTTGGTTACTTCCAGATAGTGAATTTTAGGATGAGGCAGTTTGGTGGCACAGTGGGCAGAATAGTGATTTAGAGTTCAAATTCTGCCCCAGATTATTAGTTCTGAAACTCTGGGGGAAAAAATGATTAACTGCTCAGCTCTTCATTGGTAAAATGTGTGGGGCAGACTCACCTCTAATAAGTCTTTCAGCTCTAATTATTTCATCTTATTAGGCTATGAAAATTTTTCTACCAATAATGGTAGGAAATTTCATTGCAAATTTTCAACTTTGAGAGATGTCTAGCCCTTGGTGAGGACCACATTGTCAGTATGTCAGAAGTAGATTTGAATTCAGGTCTTTCTGGCTTCAGGGCTGGTCCTCCATCTTCATTGGGAATTTACAGGCAAAAATTAAGTAATTTATGGCCTTGAGGATTTAGCTTCCAAGCCAGCTTTTTTGATGCCATGTTGGCCTCTTACTAAAGGGTTAACTTAAATAATCATCATGCAATAGTATTTACTTCCTCTTATTCCCTCTCTTGTTTTCTCTTCAGTTTCTTCTTCCAATCTGGCTTTCTTTCAGCCTTTTAATAAGCAAAGTTGTAAAGACAAAGAACAGGGCAGCTAAGTGGTTAGGTGGTGCAATGGATCCATTGCCAGGCCTAAAGTCAGGAAGATGCATCTTGCTGAGTTCAAATCTGGCCTCAGACACTTATTAGTTGTGTGACCGTGGGAAAATCACTTAACTCTATTTGCCTCAGTTTCCTCACCTGTGAAATGAGCTGGAGAAGAAAATGATAATCCATTCCAGGATCTCAGCCAAGAACACCCTAAAAGTGTTCACAAAGAGTTGGACATGACTGAACCACATCAATAAGGACAGAGAAATAGACATTTATTATCTCCCATTAATGAAGGTGTACCCAAGGAAATTTGGACTGGATGTACTTGATGGATAATGGGATTAGGGAAGTAGCAGAGGGCAGGATGAAAAGGAATGATCAGGGGAGTCACAAAGAAACCCAGGCTCTAGGCTTTCAAGATTTACTGAAGCACTTCTCCCTGGAGAAAAGCCATTGAGATAACATTTACTATTTAGAGATTATGATCCACTTCCCTGCCCAGAATACAAGGATCCCTATACACCTCACATAGTAATTTCTTCTTGTAAGAACTTGACAGGAATATTAAAAATTCATAAACTCCCTACCTTTTACCCATAAGGAAAACAAAAACAGGGCAGATTTTGGCAAAGATGTCTGATATATTGCAAGAAGGGGAAAAGAGTCAGAATTTCCTTCCTGTAGAACATGAGGCTAAATTGTGCATAAATGGGCAGTGTGAGAGTCACCTTGCCCTACCACTCCACCTCTCCACCTCTGATGGAGGTATCAAAGTTTCACAGCATCAGAGATTTCATCTTCAAAGAAATTCTAAAGGCCATTAAGCCTAGCATCCTTGTTTTAGAGAATAGCAGAGGAAGCCAGGTTAATTAACAAGCCCAGCCCTGGGACACAGAGTCATTGGCTATTATATAATCAAATATTCCCATTTTAAAGATGAGGACACTCAGTACCAGAGAGATCAATTAGTAGCAGAGCCAAGATTTTGATCCTGCTGCTCTAATTTCAAGGCCAATGCTCTATGTACTACTTCACATTGCCTTGGGGGAGAGGGAGCGGATTGATACCCTCAGAGTCTTCATGTGTAGGAATATGCCCTAATTACATTAGATTCCCTTAGAGATTATCTGATTTAGACACTACTCAGTATTGAATTCTTACAGTTAGCCTCCTTTATTTATCTTCTTCTCAATAATTTCCAAGGGAGTCCCTGCCCCCACTTTATATGGTTCTATAAAGGTTTGATCTCTCTCCTTATTGCCACTCTATTTCCATACTCTGGATGTGAACTCATGTCTTCTGAATCCATGTCCAATCACATTTCTGTGGACTCACAATCCTGTCCAAGACCACATAGATAGCAATTTGTAGATGTTAGAACCTTCTCGTTGCCCCATATCAACGTTTTATTGGCTCTCATCTCCCCATCCAAGAATACAATCTTAGTCCTTGTGCCTCAGTGGGGTTCTAGGAATGAAGGGCCAGCCTAGTATCCAGCTTCCCAGCATGAGCTGAATGACAGAAGATGGCCAGTTCACCATCATGGGGCAAAACTCTCTTGTATGCATCCTTTTCTCTTCCCACATAATTTTACCTACCATCCTCATTCAGACCCCATCACCTGGCATTGGGATTACTTAAATAGCCTCTTAAGAGGTCTCCCTGCTTCAAGTTTCTCTACATGCAAATGCATCCTACATCTTGCTGTCATATTGATTTTCCTGAAATCATGAGTCTGACTAAATTACTACCCTACTCAATAAACTCCAGTAACTGCCTACTGCTTCCAGGATCAAATAGAATGTGTCCCTAAAGTCTCAATATAGTTTTACTCTATTAAAGCTTTACACTTCACTAAGATTTTAGGGACACTGTATAAACCAACTTCTTTAGCCTTTAAAGAGTTTCATAAGCTACATCTTCCAGTCTCTGCAGGCTTCATATGCATTATTCTTCTCTACCCATTCTCATTCAATACAAAATGTAGTCTTCATGGCTTTGCCCAGGCTGTTTCACCTTGTGCAAATTATCTTGATAATTACCTCGATTTACTAGAGTTACCCTTCTATGTGTGATGAAAGATGTAGAGGATTGACTCTATTTATCTGGGTCTCCGAGTGATTTGAAGGAACTGATTATCTCTAGGACTCAGTAACTTGAAGAATCTAATTGTCTTCAAAAATTGCAGCCTAGCTGAAGTGGGCCTGGGAGTCAGATCTTCCAGCCCTGGGATAGTAGACTGAATTTGGTTACTACTTGTAATACTGTCTTATCCCACACCAGTCCTCATGCGACTCTAGGATGAGATAACCAAAAGCCTTTGGGCTTTACTAAAGCATGTCTGGTCCCAAGCTCTCTATCTTTGATTGAGTTTATCGTATTGCCCTCAGCTATGGGGCATCAGATGGTCCTAAGACACCCTGGGTCATTGTACTGCTGAAGCCTTGAAAGAGAGTCACTTCCTGCTCTTCTCTTGCTGTCTTATGCTAAAAATATGTATCAGAGATAGCTTTCTTCCTCCTTGAAGATGGGAATTTGTCACCCCATTCCTAGGAACTCTCCACCCATACCATTCTAGAACCTTCTTTGGAACTGTCTCTTCTAGCCCCTTTCAAGCCTTCCTTCACCAAGAATTCTAAAAGTAGCTGCTAGTCAACATACTTTCAGTGCATATTGGCTCTAGATCAATTTGTTCCCATGAGCATGCATGTCCTTGCTTAGTAAAGATCATCTCGATCCCAAGGTATCATATCTCAGTTATCTCTTGGTTCTGGAAAAGCTGGACTGAGATCTCTAGAAGTCTCTACTTCTCAATATGTTTGCTTCCCTCGGGGGGGAAAGAGTCCTGAGTTCCACAGAATTCATAGCACAATTTACAAACTCCATATCTGGATGGCTTCCTTTGCTCATACCCCACATCCTAGAATCTTCAGCTTTCTTCAATAATTAGCTTAAATACCACCTTCTATAAGGTACCTTTCCCAGTTGCACCAATAATAATGCCTTCTAATGTTACTCTCCACCCAGTCACCCAACTGTATACATTTTTTTCTTCCTCCTCAGCATGGGCTTCCATCTTTTCACTTTTGTATCCGTATCTCCAGCACTTAGTTCCTAAAACATTGTAGACTCTTGCTAAATCTGTGCTCATTTGACTGCCAACCTCAGATGTTAAAGACTCGAAAGTGTTAATACACCTCCCCAAAATGAGCCATTTACTCTCTTTTCACTTTTAGGAACAGACCTTGTAATAATTATGATGCAATTAACTTTGAGCTTGGGAAGTCACCTCCTGAGTGCAGCAGCCCAAGGTGATTAGACTGTTACAATCCTGCATTCTCTGTGCTGGAAATGATCTAATTAGGATATCTATTAGACCGTCCAGTCTCCCAGGTGGCATAGCAGAAACTCTATCACTTAAAAGTGATTGAAAACTGGAGCATTACAAAGAATTTCAGGGAAAGATTCAGATCTACTTGGGGAACTGAGTTTTACTGGATAAGAAAGTTCTTTTTTGTCCTATTTTTTTAAATCTATCTCTAAACAAGGAGATGAGAACCAAGCCAAATCTTAAACCAAAAATGAGAAAAGAACAGTGGGTGCCAGGTGCTCACCAGTGGGGATCTATCTGTTCATCTCACATTTCTCTTTGACCACTGCCAGCTGCCATTTTTTTGCTTTTGCCAGAGATTATGGACTAAAAGATTTAACTCTCTTTGTTCCAGAACCCAGAGGACCTGCTATCCTGATTGGTCAAGACATCATATGATGTACCATGAGAAGCAAGGATCCAGCCACACTTCATTTTACTCCTGGGTCATCTTAAAAACTCTATCATCTTGCATTGTTCCCTTCTCTGCTCATCCTCCCCAGCTACTTTCTAAGTTTTTAAATCATAATTAAATCAACCCTACTCTTGCGTCTGGAGAGATTGGGTCAGTATACTATCCTATGGCTCCATTACCCATCCCTATGACTTTCCAAACCAATATACTGCTCCATGACTGTCTCCTATATGACTCCTATATATGCTTTCTACTTTGTCTTAGATTGTAATTTCCTTGAGCGTAGGAACTTTCTTTGCTTTTATATTTGTACTAAAGACTAGCAAGGGCACTTAGCACACAGGTTGGCACATAGTAGGTATTTAATCCTTTTTTTAACCCTTCCCTTCTGTTTTAGATACTAAGTATGGATTCTAAGAGAAAAGAGCAGTAAAGGCTAGACAGTTGGGGTTAAGTTACTTGGACAGGACAAACAAGCAGGAAGTTTCAGAGACCCAGACTTGAACCCAGGTCCTCCTGATTCCAGGCCTGGCACTTTATCCATTGTGCTATCTAACCACCCTTAAATCATTGTTGTTTCCATCAATTCCTTCACATAAGCCATATAACCATTCTATATGCTTGTCTCATCATACGTTTTCTAAATGGTATCTTTCATGTGATTTCAGATAAGCACATCGCCACTGGCAATATGCTGGAACCCACCAGGGCTCTCTCTCTTGCATTTATTCACCTGAATTTTTATCTTGAAGTATTGTTAGACTCCTTACAGCAGCATTGGGAGAAAATCAATTAATAATGATAATAATAATAATAATAAATTTTAAAATACTATGTGCTCAGCAGTAATAGCAAATTAGTTGGAGCGAAAAAGCCTTAGCATGTGTGGAATACTCCTGGGTTAACCGCTTCAATTCTAATCTCACCACTGGGCTGCTAGCTCAAAAGCTTCATTGATTGCCACTGCCTCCCTCATGTCCAATCTCTTCTGATTAGAGGATTGGAGGACAGAGTTTGAATGCCTCTTGATGTTGTCCTTTAAAGAGGGCAGTAATTAGAAACTTCTCACCTTACTTTGCATCTGTAGCTTTTCCTGATTTCAACTTTACAAAAGAAGATGGCGGTGAGCAGATTTATACCTGGCCCTTGCTTTGTGCTGGAAAGCTGGACATGGATTTCCTTCTTTCACCAGGTTCCCTTTTATGGCTAGATCCCACTGAGGCACAAGGACTGGAAAACTGTATCCTTCAGTGAGATAATGAGACCCAACTGATTTTTTGTTAAGCTCAGATGTGACCAACGGTTTCAGCGGAACGCTATCTCCTCTGGGATCAATTATAAAATCCTCTATTTATCTTTTTTCATTTGAAAAAAAAATTAATTAATTGGTTTAGAATATTTTTTCCACAAGATTTATGTTCTTTCCCTCCCCTCCCTCCACCCCCCTCCTGTAGCCAATGCACAATTCCACTGGGTTTTATATGTGTCATTGATCAAGCCCTATTTCCATATTATTGATAATTACACCAGGGTGATCACTTAGAGTCTACATCCCCAATCATATCCCCATTGAACCATGTTATCAATCCTATGTTTTTCTTCTGCGTTTCTACTCCCACAGTTCTTTCTCTGCATGAGAATAGAGTTCTTTCTCATAAGTCTTTCAGAATTGTCCTGGATCATTGCATTGCTACTAATGGAGAAGTCTATTACATTTGATTGTACCACAGTGTATCAGTCTCTGTGTATAACATTCTCCTGGTTCTGCTTCTATTTATCTTTTGAAACCTTTAAAATAATCCTACAATTGTTTTCTTCTTTCAATGACCACCTTCTACAAGCTTTACCAAATCCCTCCAAATGCCAGTGCCCTCCTTCTCAAACTACCTTCTATACAACTACTTTGTATTTAATATCTAAATAATCTGTAGACTTATATATGGGTATGTACCTCTTCTATAAGTATTTTAAGCTCCTTGAAAATAGTGATGTTTTATTCTTAATTTAGTATTTGTATCCCTAAGGCTTTGGCATAGTGCCTGGGACACAGTAGGAGCTTAAAACATGCTAGCTAGATTGCTTTCTGTTCTTTCACTCCTCAAATTTATTGCAACATCTATACGTCTTTCAACCAATGCTCATATGGCATGGTTAAGAATCACATCACTCTCTTGGTTTTCTTTGTCTTTGTCATCATTTCTTCCTTTTCTAGTGTGTCAACTATCCTTCTTGAAATGTGCTGTTGAAACCTGAATGGATAGCTCAGATGTTGCCTAACATGGGATGAGTGTAATGGGAATGACTCTCAACCTGGACACTCAATATTAAGGCAGTCCATGATCACATGACTTTTTTGATTTCCAGATCACATCAACAGCTTAGCATTCCCCAAATACCCCCCATATTGTTCACATTCACTCCTGTCTTGCCAAGTCACCATTTCCCCATTCCACATTTCAGCGGTTGATCATTTTCTTTTTTAATGAAAGAATAAGAATTTATATTTATTAACTATCATCATGTTATATTTGGTCCATTATTTTAGCATAATCAAGTCATTTTGGATCCTGATTTTTGTAATCTCATATGTTAGCTGCTAAATTTCATGTCATCTGTCAGTTTGATAAGCAAGTCATTTATAGCTTCATTCAAGGTGTCCATTTTTTTTAAAGGAGAGCAGAATAGGGTCATACAAGTGCTTTCATACCCTGAAAGAGTCCTCCCTCCAAAGTTACCATATGTTCATTTATCATTCTTGGGCCAGGTTATTCAATCCCTTTAAATCCCTGGGACTGTATGATACTCCAGGCCACATAGCTACATCTTGCCCAGCAGGCTATAACAAGTCACTTTGATAATGTTCTGATCAAACTTGGGTTTATTAAAGTTAGAAAATTTACCTGACCTACTTATCTGGGAATTCTTTCCAAAAGGTTAAAGGGGCCACTGTATAATGACCTGCTCTTGAGAAGTTTATATTGCCCTACAGTGAATATTGTTTACCCTTTCTACGTTCTCACAAACCATCTCTTTAATTCATTTTGGAACTTATCCAGGCACTCCAAGTAACCCACATTGTTTATGTCTTTCTATTAAAAAAATAATGATAATAATTCAGGGCATTTGCTTGTCCTTGATTCTATGGCCTCTCTCCTTTTTGTCCATTATCTTTGAAAGATCCAGGACTAGTAACATGACAATTACATTAACCAGTTCTGCCTTTTCCCCCACTCACTGAGCTCTCCAACTACTGGCTTCTACTGCAATTACCTTGGACTCTCAGGAATAAAAAAAAGAGACAAAAAAGGAGAGAAGTGGTTCACAGATTCATTGATTTTTAGAGTTAAATGGAACTCCAAAGACCCGGATTATTTGTTGAATCACTTCATTTTTTTTCAGATAAAAAACCTGAAGCTTAGTGAGGTTTAAGAATCTGTGCAATTTTAAGTAGTAAAGTCTAGGCTTTAACCCAGATCTTCTAACTTCAGTTCAAGTGTTCTCATCCAAGGTACACAGAATCTATTTTAAGTCTAAAGAAATCACATTTTGTGAAAAGTTTTTGTTGTTGTTTTCCTTCTCTTTTTCTACTCACTTGTTCATTTAAGTTGAATTACCATAAGCCAATCACACTACATACTCCTGAGCCTCAATTTCTTTGTTTGTAAAGTAGAGATTAAAATATTTATGAATCTATAAACACATTAAATATTAAATGTTACTGTCAGGACCAAATAAGACTTTGTAGATGATATTTTGGTTTAATTTTTCACCAGAATTCTCTCTCTCTCTCTCTCTCTCTCTCTCTCTCTCTCTCTCTCTCTCTCTCTCTCTCTCTCTCTCTCTCTCTCTCTCCACTCATTGTCTTTTTTCTGTCTGCTATTTCTCTCTGTATGTCTACTCTTTTCTCATTTCTCTTCATCTTTCTTTGTCTCTTTCCTCTGTCTCTCCATCTCTATATCTCTGCCTTTGTTGCTGTCTCAATTTCTTTCCAATCTCTTTCACTTCTCTCTGTTTTTCACTCTCTACTTCTCTTCTCACCTAGCTTTCTCCATGACTCTCTCTCAATCTCTCTCCCCTCATTTATTTTTCTCTTTATCTCTCCTCTTTTTCTCCTCTTTCTCATCTCTCTATCTGCTGTCTGTCCTCTTTTACTCCCTCTGGATCTCTTTCATTTTCTTATCACTTGTTTCTAAAAGGGAGGAAGGGAAGGTCTGCACTCCGTGCAATGTTTATCACTGCAGTTCATCTCAGCCATCGGTACATATGCCAGAAGCTGATGAAAAGGCCCAGAATATTTTTTTAATTCCTCCATTTTACATTTAAATTCATTAGTTTATGGGCTGCTAGGAATTGACAGTTTTACTCCCTAATCGTCTCTCAAAATTTACGTCCAAGGATGCTATAAAATTGAACAGGGGGGCGGCTCCTTGCGCAAACGCCAGCCACAAATTGCTAAATAAAACCCGCAGCTGAAGTCGATTTGCTGTGGGTCATATAACTCGCAATAGCGCTTTTATTAAGGGAGGTTCTCTGAGCTAGCGTTCGCTCCCCGCCCTCCCAGCGCCTCCACTGCTCTGTGCTCCTCCGCCAACACTTACAATATTAATGCACCGCCTTTACTGCCTCCCTCCTCTTGGTGCGTTTTGGAGAGTGGAAATGCACACATAAAATATGTCACCCGGCTCCGCGCTAAGTGGATTTCTGATTTATCCTTGTTAGTTTTAACATGCAGCGTGGCAGCCGTTACCTTCTGTTCGGAAATTGCGCGCGCGCGCGTGTGAGCGCGTGTGCGCGAACAGTTTACTTCACAGCCACACTGAAGTGTCTGGATGGTGAAGGTTTTGAGGTTTTAATTGCAGTCAGGTTTACTATAAAGTAGACTTGAGAAACTTCAAAGTTGAGGCGGGATCTGCCTGGAAAGCCTTCTGATGAATTTCAGTGTTTCTTTGAAAAGCCCAAGTCCAGATGGGTAGCCTAGGCTTGCTTTACAATAGAAAGGAATGCTGATGTAACCCTAACCTGCAATTCAAGACCTGCCCAAAGGCGCCAGTCTGTTTCCCAAAGCCAAATGTCCCAGCAGATTTTGATCTCAGGACCTTTGCTAATTCCAGGTACCCAATCTTCACTTCTCCTTTCCTGGTTTAGAAGAAATCAAAAGGCTGTATGGTTTGGTAGAGAATTGTTTTGTCAACATAGCTGTCTCTCCTCTAACACCTCAGCCTAAGAATCTTCACGCTGGTACCCCTCCTCTTTGAGAAGGAGCACCATGCACAAGGTGGTGCCCACAGTAATTATTTTGTTGTTCAGACATTTTCAGTCGCGTCTGTCTCTTTATGACCCATTGGTGGTTTTCTTGGTAAAGAAACTAGAATGGTTTGTCATTTCCTCCTCCAGTTCATTTTACAGAAACTAAAGCAAATTAGTGGAAGT
This sequence comes from Monodelphis domestica, assembly GCF_027887165.1. NCBI lineage: Eukaryota > Metazoa > Chordata > Mammalia > Didelphimorphia > Didelphidae > Monodelphis > Monodelphis domestica. Next base: position 732,447,987 of record NC_077227.1, read on the forward strand.
GATTTATTCATGGTCACAGTTAGTAAATAAGATCAAAGTTGAGTTCAGATCTTCCTGACTCTAGGACTAGAACTTTATCCATTGTATCATGCAGGGTCTTGAATTAGAGACTTGGAAAATGAGATAGAATTCCTAGAGTGACCCTATGAGCAAAAGTAAGGAAAGTAAAGCAAATGAATGAATTTCTAGAGTTAAAATGTAGGGATTATAGTCTGTGGTCCTCTACCTGTTAGATTCTATCTCTATTTCTGTTAAAGATTCACCAAATTTCAACACCTAGAGTAAATGCCACCTCTCTGAAGTATATTCCTTAATCCCCCTTTATTGAAGCAATCTTAGTCTTTTCTGAAAAATATGATTTTGTGGCTTTTTTATTACATGTATTATAAACTATCTTGTACAATATCTGAGTAGATCTTAACTCCTTTATTCAATTATTTGGTTCTTGAAGCAAGGGATTATAGTCTTATTTATTCTGAACTGTATATACTCCTTTCCAGGTTAAACTGCATTAAGAAAGACTAAGAGCCTGGAAATAAGGAGGTAATATGAAGATGGGTTGAAAAACCTGGGGTGTCTACTGTGAAGATGACTTGGTGAGGGGCAACATGAAACCTATCTTCAAGTGTTTGAATGTTGATCAAATGGAAAAGGAATTAAAATTCAAATGCTTGACTCAAGAAAGCATTACTAGAAATACATGGGGGGGAAGGGGGTTGCAGAGAAACAGATTTAGATTTTTTTATAAAAGAAAAAGCATTATTAATAATTAGAACTGTTCATAAATATAATGGCATGGCTCAGGAGGAAGTAGATTTCTCTTGACAAGAATGCTTAATAATAACAATAAAACTATTAGCTAGCACTTACATGTCACTTAAAGGTTTGCAAAGCCCTAAAGAAATACTTCATTTGATCCTTTTAGCAACCCTATAAGCTTGGCCCTATTATTATCTATGTTTTATAAATGAGAGAATTGAGGCAGAGAGGTGAATTGCTTTGCTGAGAGTTATACATCTAAGAAGTTTCTGTGACCATATTTGAATTCAAGACTTCTTACTGACTCTAGATCCAGTTTTCTATTCATTGCATCAAATTGTTGAGGCTAGATGACCATTAGTCAGCTTTGTTGTTACTGACTTTGTAAGGTATGAATTAGAATTAGAACTCCAGCTCTGAAATTCTGTTATCTTTATACTTTCAATATCTTCAAGCATAGTGACACATACGTTACCCTTTTCATTTGCTGAATGGATGGAAGGATGGAAGGATGGATGGATGGATGGATGGATGGATGGATGGATGAATCTGAGTTGGCTGAAAAGGTGAATTCTCCCCACATAACTATGGGGAGAACTGCACAACCTCAGGTCCAGATGAACACTTTCCAAAGATTTCCTCCTGATAGTAACCAATAGTTCAGTGCTATGGCACTGAATAGTCTTCAGACATGTAAATAAGAGGATGTCATATCCAAAAATCCTCCTCTTGCCCTAGGAAGGGAACTGACAACCCAGCAAAAGCTGAGACAATATTATTGCTAATTTCATCATATAACATAGAGCGACAGGGTAACCAAGGACTTCGCCCCTGAACTTTTGTGAAAAGAAACCACATCATTTTAACATGAATTATAATCTAACTTCATTTCTCAGCAAATATTCATCTCTCTGAATGACAAAGAACATTTGTATCATAGGCTTGGTGAACAGAATTACAAAAGAGGATGATTTTTAAAATAATTATATTATTGTAAAGGTGTCACTGTTCATCCCACGATTCTTCATTCTCTTCTTCCCTTCCCTTTGGGTGGAGTTTAGCTTCTAAAACATCTGTGCTCACACCCTTACCACCACCACATTCATTCTTCCAGGAGAAATTTAAGTGAGTCCTGAGTTCAAGTTATAAGATTATTCATAAAATTATGAATATAAAACCTCAATAGCTCCCAGGAAGGTTTTTTACCTTCCATATTAGAATGTCAGGGTCTGAGTAGATTAGATTATCTATAAAATTTACAATTTCCCCAAGCACATTCTACTCTTCGAAAATTATATGGCCACAGATGATGGGAGCAAACTCCATAATTTTTAAAGATTAAATGAAACTCTAGTTTCTACTCTGTAGAAGTACTACAGAGTACTTTTCTTTTAAAGAACATAATAAGATCAACCACTATCTTTTAAATCTTTCCTTCTTATCAAGCTTTCTTAATAGCCTTCCTTCTGGAACAAGCTAATTTGTAAAAAGAGAATCAGACAAAAAATATATCCCCAACAATGATGGGCAAAATAGAATATTTTCACCCCAAGCTGCACTAAAACATATGGAGAGGGGGAAACCCCCTCAGACACTATTCTAGGCATCCAAAGGATGCCTTAGGCCCAAGGTACTTAGGCCCTTCCTCTCATTGAGCTGCTTCAGTCCCATTAGGTGCAAGGTCTGAACTCCCTGGAATTTCATCCTGATCTCAGTCATTTTCTAGCATACTGCTGCTATTCCACACTACAGACTATACCTTCAAATACCAGGGGCAATGGAACTGCAGTTGAACCCAACTCACCCTTTGCTCAGGAAAACTGTCATTAAACCAACCTAATATCACTACAAAGAGTATATTATGTTCTCCTTTCTACTTCCAAAATTAAAGCAGCTTTTCCTGCCCCCCCACTGTCTAATATATATTATATTCTCCTATTAGAAGACAAGGCCTTTGAGGATTATGAAGAAAATGAAAATATGTGATGCAGGCAATAGTGCAATTCAAAGAATTTGGAAATAGTAGAATGGCAAGAGTCAAAGCATAATCGTTAATGGTTTTGTGCCAGGTTGATAAATGGTTTATATGATGGTTTGCTTCAGGGCTCTGCTCTGGGCCAAGTGATATTTTTTAAACCCTTACCTTCCATCTTGGAATCAATACTATGTATTGGCTCCAAGGCAGAAGAGTGGTAAGGGCTAGGCAATGGGGGTCAAGTGACTTGCCCAGAGTCACACAGCTAGGAAGTGACTGAGGCCAGATTTGAACCCAGGAACTCCCATCTCTAGGCCTGGTTCTCCATCCACTGAGATACCCAGTTGTCCCCGCAAAGTGATATTTAATAGTTTTATCAATGATTAGGATAATAGTATCGATGGCACAGGTCATGTGAAGATGATCCAAAGCTTTGCAGGATATGTAACACACCAAATGTCAAGGACAGAAACATTTTTTTTAAAAAGGATCTTTACAAGCTATGATCTAGAACAGCAGTTCTCAACCTGTGGGTTGTGACCCAGGCAGGGGTCAAATGACCAAAACACAGGGGTCACCTAAAGCCATCAGAAAATACATACTTCCGATGGCTTTAGCAGCTGAGAAATCACGCTACTTTACAGCAAGATCTTGGAAGGAATGGGGACCCTGCTGCCCACACATTGTACTAATATTAGTTACCTATCAGCAGCCCTCCCCCTATGAGGGGCAATGGATTTACCCTGTTGCCTGGAGACTAGACTCAAACAGAGACCCAGAGAGAGCACCAGGGAGCTGGCTCCAGAGGGGTTAAGAATGAATCCTGGAGCAGATAACTCCTAGAGCAAATAATGGAGTCAAGTAACCCCAGCAAAGTGAAGCCTCAGCTCAAGCTGGAGGGAGACGACAGGAAGAAGGCAGAGTCTGTGGACACCCTCCCCAGGCAGGACTTACCTCCCGCCCGAGCACTCAGGCTGCCTCCTGCTGGATTAATATTTCTCAACATATAATTAAATATTATTTTTGTGATTAATCACTATGTTTAAATTATGTTTGATTTATAGCAATGAGAATACATAATGCATATCAGGTATTTACATTCCGAATTATAACTGTAGCAAAATTGCAGTTTTGAAGTAGCCACCAAAATAATTTTTTGGTTTGGGGTCACCGCAACATGAGGAACTGTATTGTGGGGTCACGTCATTAGAAAGGTTGAGAACCACTGACCTAGAGCATTTATAAAAATGGATAATGAATGTCCTTAAATCAACGTTCTTTATGGATTGGTTGAAAGAAATAGGGATGTTTAGTTTGGAGAACACTGGGTTTGAAGGAGAGGGTATTAGGCCATAATAATTGTTTTCAAGTATTGAAGGAAAATCATATAATGACTTACTTAGTCTTCTTGACCCCACAGAACAGAACCGGAGTAATATGTAAGGAACATCTTTCCTAACTTCTGGAGCTATTCATTATGGGAATGGATGGCTTGATGAAGTAAGGGTTTTCTCTTCATTGGGGGACTTCCAGAAAAGACTGAATGGCTAATTGTCAGATATTTTGCTGAAGAGATTTTTTATTGAGTATGAGTTGGACTAAATATCTCCTAAGGTCCCTTTCAACATAATTCTATGATTTTTTTGACAAAACAAATGGCAAGGCATTATAACAAAGTAAGAAAAATGAGTTTATCTGCTTTTTAAAGTGTTACCAGGGAAACTACTGAGGGAGAATTTCAAAGCTGTACATATAGTTAAGCATTTTTTCAATGGGTCATGCTGGACCATATTCAGGTTGTCAGATAATAGCTTTTCAAGCAAAAGGGGATTTTCATAATTTGGGAAGAGAATGGAAAAAGCCAGAGATTTCCAGATCATATATGTATATCTGGAAGGGACCTTAGCCATTTAGTGTAATGTCCTCATTTTAGATAGGGAAACTGTATCCTGGGGAGGATTTGCTCAAGGTCACATCAGCAGTAAACTTCAGTCAGGATTCAAATCCAGGTCTTCTGATTCCAGAGATAGTGCTTCCCCCCCCCACTGTATAATATTTGATTATGAAGTATATGTAATATGACTCAAAGGGAACTGATCCTACTCTTCCATAAATCTATTCATAAGTTTCCCATTTTCCTAGATGCCACAGGTATTATCTAACTGCAATCCCGTTTGATCTAAGACCATCTTTGAATGGACTGATGCCTAAGAGATGCTCAGGGGGAGTCCTCTCTTAGGGTAAGATTTGAAAATATTTTATGGAGACTAAAAACCATGGCAAAATAGAGATGGTGAGGAGTATGACCTGTGAGCTAAGAATCCTTGGAATAAAATTCTTGCCTGAGGTACCGAATGGCTGTGTTGACTCTGAGAAAATTACATAACCTTCTAGTGTTGCAAGTAGGTGTAAAACCTACTCTTCAACTTTAAAAGATAATAAGTTGCAGATCAGATGTTTGATCTGCATTGGCGTGGGGGGCTTTCCTCATTGGGATTTTTCTCTACCAATGCATTAAAATAATTCATTCCAAAAAGTCAAAAGTGCCTTATTGGGAAATGAATTGTTTGGATCAACTTCTTGCTGGATATGACTTATTCCAATTCAGTTCATATCAATAAATATGTATTAAGTGGAGGTTATTTAAGGGGTTCCTTATTAGGTGATAGAAATATAACAGTACATAATGAATGTCCTTTGAAACAGCTGAGTACAGGGGAAAAATAAATAAAAACTTTTAGCCTCAGCGTGACCTAGACAAGGTGAAAAACCTAAATCTAAGAAAGGAAAACCCTCTTTCACCCTGGGCAGTGTGGGGAAAGTTGTTGGGAGACCTTGTGACATAGCCTCTTCTCAGGGGAAATAGCAATGACAGTCTGGAGCTGTCCACTGCTGAAATTCTTGCAGAAGAGCAAGGAGGATGGGGTTTGTGACACCATTCCTGGCTTACAATGACAGAGGGACACTCTGCATTGAATGTGAGAAATTATCTTTGAAAGCTTGATTCTAGCTGAAAATCATCAGGTTCCTTGTTTTGCTAAAATCTTTCTTGATTCATAATTGTGTTCCTTAGATGCTTTTGCCACTGTAGTCCTGGCTTTCTCTTCCATTCCTGAGCATAGCTCCTGTCTCCCTTTCTCCAACCATGGATTATATCTTCTATTCTGTCCTCCCAAATATAGTCAATCTTTTTGTTCTCTAAGACAAACATCTTGTTCTTGACCCCCTATGACTTTTATAGGTTAAAAACTCTCCCAGCAGGCCCCATGCCATGCCCAGGAGATCTCAGCCTACACTATGAAATAACTTTAGGTACAGTCCCTAGGTCATCCTACCTCTGGTTTGTCCCAGAGAGGGTGGGGGAAATCAGGTAAATCAGCAACAATGAGTAATTAGACTCATTCCACTTGACCCCAAAGGACAAAATTTGCATAAACAACTAGAAATTGTACTTCTTCATTCCATATTTTAAGGATAATGATAAGCTGGGCTGTATTCAGAGGCAGGATACCAGTATGGTAGACAACCTGGAATTCATATCCTATGAAGATCATTTGATGGAACTGAGGGACATAATCCTAGAGAAGAGAAGAATAAGAAGAGCAGGTGGCAAAAATGACTTCCATTATTTGAAGAATTATCATGGGAAACAGAATCAAGCTTGTTCCTTTTGGCCTCAGAGTGCAGAAGTAGAAACAATAGGCAAAGCTTAAAGAGACAAATTAATCTTGATATCAGGGAGAACTTACCAATTAAGGCTGTCCAAAATTAGAATGAGAGTCCTTCAATGGCAAATATTTTCTCAGATGTGGAGGTCTTTAGGTAGGTTTGTTAACCACTGAACAGTTAAGATGCAATAGGGACTCTTTTGGGGGTAAAGTTGGGATCAGATGGACATCAAATTCTCTCTGGGAACTTTCAAATTCTGTGATCCTGAAAGGCATATTGCAACTCCATACTGAGTGTGTGGCGGGGAGGATCTTGGGAAAGCATGGAAGAAAAGACTTCCTAACAATTAAACTCATCTGAAAATGAAATAGTTTGCCACATGGAATAGAGGGCTTTCTGTCACCAAGTGTATTCCAGCAAATATTGTATAGTCATTTGTTGGGGCCACTGTAGACCAAATTCATGCTTTGAGATAAGACTGAACTGCCTTGCCTCTGAGCTCTCTTCCAACTCTGCAATATGATTCTACCATTAGTCACTCTTTGTGTTTGAGGAGCCTGAGCCTTAGACTGTCTACTCCAAAGCCTCAATTATGATATGATTCCAGGAAGGCAGCAGCAGGTTGTTTGGTCTGGGTTTATCTTCAAAGCACAGAAGCCTCCTCACAGAGACACACAAAGATTCAGCAAATGTCGAAGCTCCATCTCATTGTCTCTGCTTCCTCTAGCTCCTTAAATGGATGTCATGATTTTAAACAGGATTTCAACCTACATCAGCCCACATGGCTAGCTGTCTGGTCTGATAGGAAGCTTGTCCTTTGGAATGTTTCCTACCAGGGTGATTTGTCACAGTTGAACAAGATGGAATGAAATGTAGCTTGTTGTTTTACCCCTGACTCAATTATTTTAATGATTCAAATCTAAAGGTTTGTTCTGTCTAGGATGGGGATACTTATTAGTTTCAGTCAGGTGTTAGATTTCTTTACTTTGGTACTCTGATCTCCAAGGCCAGTGAGGGTTTACCATTTTGGGGGTGAGCCCAAAGTGGATTTCAGCTTTGAATCTGCTTTAAACAGCACTCTGGCAATGGCTAAAAGGTGACTGTCACAGATAATTTCCATGCAAACAGAAGGCCCCCCCCCAGTTTGTACTTAATAATAAATCAAACTTTAAGATGCTTCCTTGTTATTTGTTCATTAATATAAAATAATTCTACAAGACACGTATGAAAGCATATTTGTAGTTCATTAGTGAAGCACTGATTCCACTTTAGTTGTTAAAGTTATTAATGCATCAATTAGGAAGCTTTTTTCTACAACATGGGTAAACTTTGGACTTGATTTCTCAGATTCCTTTCTGCACTAAGATGTTACAATTCTTTGACTTTGAAAGGTGTTGAGGGAAACAATATGGGCACAGATGGAGTCAGCATGCCTTCATTTGGCCTCACCATACATTTGAAAGTAAGCAACTTACTTTGAGTCTCAGTTTCTTCACCTGTAGAATGGAGATAATAATATGTATTCTACCATTCTAGAAGGGTTGTAATAAGTGTTTTAAATACTTAATATGACACACCCATGTAAATCAAATAATTATATATTGAGGTTGATAGGGATTCTAGAAGCCATTGAGTACAAACTCTTCATTTTACAGGTGAGGAAACTGAGATTCAGAAAGGCTACTCAACCAGTCTGGCATGTGATAAATATGAGGTGAAATTTGAATCCAGATCTGCCTGATTCCAAGGCAATTATCCAATACATTATACAACACTAAGGGGTTTTTGAGGATTTTGGACTTCAGCATCCAACTTAGATAAATAGGGGAATGTTTACCCACCCCACAAATGTAACTGGATTGGTGGGAGGTTCAGATAAAATAATATCCACAGAAATTGGGCAGTGTTACACCAATGCATAATATTGCCTTGCCGTTACTATTGCTTTTTTTTCTGCTATTACCCTAATAATAGTACAATGGAAGCCAAGTTCAGTGAGAAATGTCAGGTGTGTGCATGAGAAGAGGGAACAGTGGATACTATCACCATAGAAACCCTTCCCATGCCTGTCCCACAGTCCTACAGTTCACATTTACCAAACAAGTTCTTTGTTGGGATTTACTGATCATTGGAGATGGAATCCATATCCAGACTAGAAAGATTTATATGAATAAAAGTGAGATTCAAAATAGAAATAAGAAATAACGTGTTTAATAAAAGCATTCTTTAAAATGTAAAAATAGAAATGAGGCTTTTAAAGCAATTTAAATAAGAAAAATTATTTTAATATAGTACTAAATGTTTAAAAGCATAATATGACTCATGATGGTAATCATTATATCCTTTGGTATATGGACCAAATTTCTGAGGCTGATTCCTGCATTCATAACTTCATTCCTGACCTTTTTCTCAAGCTTCCTGTAACATTTCCCAGAACCACAAAATCTCAGAATTAGAAAGAATATCTTATTTAACCAATATCTAAATATCATTCCATTCTACCACACTAGCACAAATGGTCATACATACTTTGCTTGAAGACTCCTCAACATAGACACACACACACACACAATGTGGGAAAGACTCACTACTGCCCTTCACTTTTGAATTTACAATTTGAATTGAATTGAATTGAAATCTCACAATTTGAATTTAATGGTGAGAAAAATATTTCTTATATCCTGCCAACACCTCCCCAGTGATAGCTTCCACTAGATGTTCCCATTTCTACCTTATACAATAAATGCCCTCTAAATATACCAAATCAACTATCACTACCCTGATGTTTCCCAATATAAGACTTTCTTCTATAGGCTTAGCATCCACAGTTCATTCAACTGTACCTCAAATGGCCTCTCAGTTCACTATTCTGCATTCCCTCTTTTTGGATTTTCTCCAGATTGTAATATTTTTAAACTCCTAAAAACAGATTTGTTCTCCAGATATGTTCTGACTTGGGAAAGTTCTCCAGATATGTTCTGACTTGGGAAAGTCAGAGTAGGACTACTGTTCCTCTCTCTAGAAACTTAACTCTTGTACCATAGAATTAGAGAGACATTGCTATTTTTCAGATTTTATCAGTGATGCAGAGCTAAAAAATGGAGCTTAAAGGTCATCCAGTCCAACTTTGTCATTTTGTAGATAAAAAAAATAGTCATGGAGAAGATGGAGTGGCTTACCAGAGGTCACAGAAATAAGTAGCAGGTGCAGGATTTGAGTCTATGGCCTCTACGTGCAGATTTAGTATTTATTCTACCCTGCGCCTCTACTTCTCCTTCAGACAGACTAAAATAAAGCCTGTGTTCCACTAAAAGTTCCAAACGTGTTCACTTCTTTGTTGTCTAGCCTTGCTTCCTTCCCTTATATCTCTCTTTAGCTTCTTGCCAAAAGGGATAGTTTCATTATTTGTACTTGTATCTCCAATGCCTAGTACCATGGCTGGCACATGATAAGCATGTAATATATGTCTTTTGATTGATTATGGAGCTAATGCTTTCAACCTAAGCAAAGGGTTTACATTTATTACTTCTAAAATCTCCTCTCATTAGATTTGGTCCATTATTCTGCCCCATGAAGATCCTTTTGAATCCTAACTCTGTCATCTATGTTAGAATCCCTCCCAGATTTGTCATCAGCAAACCTGATACTAATGCCGTCTGTGCCTGTGTCCCATTCACTTACCAACAATTTTAACAGCATAGGGCCAAGGACAGATCAAGTTATTCATGATAGCTCTTTGGATCTGGGCACCAAAATGCTTTAAAAATATCCCTTTTGGGGGGCAGCTGGGTGGCTCAGTGGATTGAGAGCCAGGCCCGGAGCTGGGAGGTCCTGGGTTCAAATCTGGCCTCAGATACTTCCTAGCTGTGTGACCCTGGGCAAGACACTTGACCCCCATTGCCTAGCTCTCCAAGATAAATTCAAAATGGATGAATGACTTAAACATAAAGAAGTAAATCATAAGTAAATTGGGTAAACACAGAATAGTATACATGTCAGACCTTTGGGAGACTTTAAAACCAAGCAAGACATAGAAAGAATCACAAAATGTAAAATAAATAATTTCGACTACATCAAATTAAAAAGCTTTTGTATAAACAAAACCAATGTAACTAAAATCAGAAGGGAAACAACAAATTGGGAAAAAATCTTCATAAAAACCTCTGACAAAGGTTTAATTACTCAAATTTATAAAGAGCTAAATCAATTGTACAAAAAATCAAGCCATTCCCCAATTGATAAATGGGCAAGGGAAATGGATAGGCAGTTCTCAGATAAAGAAATCAAAACTATTAATAAGCACATGAAGAAGTGTTCTAAATCTCTTATAATCAGAGAGATGCAAATAAAAACAACTCTGTGGTATCACCTCACACCTAGCAGATTGGCTAACATGATAGCAAAGGAAAGTAATGAATGCTGGAGGGGGTGTGGCAAAGTAGGGACATTAATTCATTGCTGGTGGAGCTGTGAACTGATCCAGCCATTCTGGAGGGCAATTTGGAACTATGCCCAAAGGGCGACAAAAGAATATCTACCCTTTGACCCAGCCATAGCACTGCTGGGTCTGTACCCCAAAGAGATAATGGACAAAAAGACTTGTACAAGAATATTCATAGCTGCGCTCTTTGTGGTGGCCCAAAATTGGAAAATGAGGGGATGCCCTTCATTTGGGGAAAGGCTGAACAAACTGTGGTATATGTTGGTGATGGAATACTATTGTGCTCAAAGGAATAATAAAGTGGAGAAGTTCCATGGAGACTGGAACAACCTCCAGGAAGTGATGCAGAGCGAGAGGAGCAGAACCAGGAGAACATTGTACACAGAGACTGATACACTGTGGTACAATCAAACGTAATGGACTTCTCCATTAGTGGCGGTGTAATGTCCCTGAACAATTTGCAGGGATCCAGGAGAAAAAACACTATTCATAAGCAAAGGATCAACTATGGGAGTAGAAACACCGAGGAAAAGCAACTGCCTGAATACAGCGGTTGAGGGGACATGACAGAGGAGAGACTCTAAATGAACACTCTAATGCAAATACTAACAACATGGCAATGGGTTCGAATCAAGAACACATGTGACACCCAGTGGAATCACGCGTCGGCTATGGGGGGTTGGAGGGAGGAAAAGAAAATGATCTTTGTCTTTAATGAATAATGCATGGAAATGATCAAATAAAATATTATAAAATTAAAAATTTAATTAAAAAATTAAAAAAAAAAACATCCCTTTTGTAATGAGGTCAAAATTTTTGCTCTCCTTAGGCCACAGGAGATTAAAATTCAGAAGCCTTTGTTACAATAGTATACTTTTCACTGTGTCTGAAACTAAACCCCCTGATGAATAAAAACAAAAAATCTTCCAGGCTGGGAAGACAAAGTCTCCTTGATTGGCAACCAATGATTAGAGCTTCTTTTCTGCTGATTGGTTGACTGAAGCCCAAGAGGACAGACTGGTCTAAGCAACCTCCTTTTTACGGGCTACCAGAAATAAAAGGTGAACTCCCCCCCCCTCCCCATCCTAGTGTCTGTTTGGGTGTTTCTCAAGCACTTTTTCTTCCTTCAATTAATAAATGAAGCCTGGTCGAGGAAACAATTTCTGTCTATATCACTTTTTCTACAACTCATAGTCTTAGAAAATTGTGTAGAGCATTGAGAAATTATTTTCCCAGGGTCAGACAGTCAGTAATATGTCAGTCAAAATTAGACTTTAGAAACTGAACCCAAGACTGTGAAGCCAGGTCTCGGAAAAATAAAGACAGGATTTTAAATTCAGAGATTGAAGTAATCATAAAGGCAATTGATTCAAAACTCCTCCTTATATAAATGAGAAAACTGAGGAATAGAAAATTTAAGTTATTTATACAGCTTCATATAGATAGTCTGAGGCAGGATTTTATTTCAGACATTCCTGAATCCAAATTCAGCATTCTATTCCCTGTATTGTGTTCACTTTATATTGTAGCTTTATATTGTACATTTCCCCCTGTTTGTGTTTCCTTCACACTAGATTATTTCATAAAAATATCTTCAAAATTTTCTGAATTTTTCAGATTCTTAGGATAATAGGATCACATATATGTCATAAGTCTTATAGTTCAACATTCTCACATTAGAGATGAGGAATCTGAGGACCAGAAGTTAATTACTATCCAACATCAAATAGCTAATAAGTGGCAGAGCCAGGTCCTCACATTCCGTATCCAGTGTACTATTTCCCAATGATTATTAGCTACTCTGGTGCTTTCTTTGACATCTGTATAATACAAATTGTTAAATCATTCTTGAGTGAATGGGTATCCCTTTTATTTATTTTAATACCATGAAACATAATGTAGTTTTTTCTAACCAAAGTAGTTTCCTGACTGTCACCTAAATATTATATAATATTTATATAAATATATACTTGTATGTGCTTTATTACCTATGTTTCCCTGTGATTCTCATCTCCTCAGGAAATACCTTTATAAATATGAAGAAAAATATTAGTTCATCAAAACTAACCTGTACATCAGAGAAGTCTCAAATTTCATTCAAAGGTCAAGGTCCATAGTTCCCCACCTCTACATAATGGGAACTCCTGATGCCTCTCCCCTTTGGGGTTAATGTTTCCTGCTCTAATCTAGCACCATCACCTTCCATTTCTTTTCATATTCTTTTATTTCCACCATTGTCATTGTGTAGAACATGTTATTCTGCTTATTTCACTTTGCACCTGTTCATATAAATGCATCAGTGCTTCTCTAAATTCATCATAGATCCTTTTTCAGAGCAATATTCTATTTTACTCATTCAACACAAATTGTTTAGCCATTCTCTAACTAAAGGACATTTTCTTTGTTTCCATAGAACTCTATGCTACTGGGAAACATGCAGCCAAACGTATTTTGGCATATTTGGGAATCTTTTATTTTTTATTATTTTTAAATTTTTGCTACTGTACTTCTTGTCCCCTATAGTATTTCTTAGCTTTTTCCACCTCTGAACATTTGGCTAAACCCTACACACCTAAACTGCTTCCTTCATTTCTATCTTCCTAAATTCCTCTTGCATTTCGAGAATTGTCTCTAGCATCATATTCTCCACAAAACCTTTCTTCAATTTCAATTGAGTTTTACACTGAAATATTCTAGTATTCTCCTTCCTCTTCCTAGTAACAAATTATTATCAGTTCCATTTATTTAGCAAACAATCAAATAAGATTTGATGGTGTCATTTCAATCATTGTGAGTTTTTTTTTTTACTTCATTTACAAAATTCACTCTTCAGAATCTCCTTGTCTATTAAATTCAATTTCAAGTTTTTGAGGGTGAGGGTGTGGCCCATAGATTTTCGATACTGTAGTTCTACATAGCATGTCTTATATATAATCAGTTTTCAAACAAATGTGATGAGTTGAATCTAAAGTTGATCACTAGTTCCTCAGGCATTGATGTGGACCATTAAGAACTGAGTGACTATTTGAGGCAGCTGACTCTCATCAACAATCAGCAAATAAAGATATTCTCCCCGTGTTGACACTTCTGCTTGCCTAATCACTTGCTTGTTTTACTGTCTTCATTAGGGACTCCAAGTACATTAAAACAGGTGTTTAAATAAAAAAATAGCATCACACATATCCTCAAGAGTAATTAGCCTGGGAACCACAAAGTAAACTAACACACATCACCATTTTATTAGACTCAATAAAATTATTTTAATGAATAAAACTATTAGATTGACACAGATTGAGGACAGAAGTATCAACAAAGGAGATGCTATATATCAGTAATTATTATAAACAATAATTGTTGTGGGCTAAATCTGTGACTTAATTTGATATAGAGAAATTATAGGGAGGAAATCTCTACTATCAATGAAGATCATTTCTTGTTTGCATGTTTTTTTATCTCATTGCTTGGAGCAAAAAAAGGTTGAATAATTATCCAGGATCAAATATTCAGGATATGGTTGAGACAGCACCTAAATTTCAGTTTTCCTGACTCTAGGATTGGTCAAAATATCTAACATTATTATATCAGCATTCATTAATCATCATCATCATCATCATAAAGACAAATGTAACATTTATATAATGTTTTAGAGTTTATAAGGTAGTTTAAATGTTAGCTCATATAATTACATTTACATTATTCATTTCTGTAATTTATTCCCTGTATTTCACTTTTCAAAAAATTACCATTTAGTGAGGTCAAGTGGTGAAAGTTCTTGGCCAAGTAAAATAGCGCTCCTATCTGATTTCATTTCCCTTAACTCAATGGCTTTAAAGAACTTTGTCACATTTAGTTTAAAGTCTCTGTTTAAGACTGATTGATCAATTGATTACTTATTAATTATTCAATTATTCAGTACTTAACCTATGCTATTTTTATTATACCTTATATCTCCCACTGGCCATTCATCAAACAAACCTTTATTGAGTAGTTTGTGAATAGTACTACACTTGCCTATATATTCAATTTCCTTTCTCTACTAGATCACAAAGTTCACATAGTACAACTTATTTGAATATTTTTTTTCAGTTGATCTGAAAAACCCTTAGGGATTTTTCTGATCTCTAGACTCAGTATTAATCAACCATGTAATATAACAACTTCAAGAGCTAATAAAAGCATAGACTATATTTGAAGAGGAAAGTTCCAAGAATAAGGAACTAATAATCTTATATTCTGCCCTATTTAAGCTATGTAGAGAGCCTTCTGTTCAGCTATGACAGACACATTTTAAAAAGGACATTGATACGCTGGAGAACATCTAAAGAAGGACAACCAGGATGATGAAGGGTCTTTAGATTATGGAATATGAAGGTTGTTGATATTCCAAGTTTAGCCTTGGAGTAGAAAAGACGAAGAGGGGCATGAGAGATAATTCCAGGTATTTCAATGACTAACATGTACAAAAGAAATTAAACATATTCTGCTTAAACACAGAAAGCAGAACTGGGGAAAAAAAGATATTAGTTGTAGCAAAACAAGATATACGTGTTGTTTGAAAAAAATTTTAAGAGAGTCATGCAAGAAGATTGTGGCATAAAGAAAAAAACTCAGCAGTACCCTCCCAACATTCCCCTCTAAACAATGTGGAAATAATGTCTCAACTTAATTCTACAGGGGCAGAAACAACAAAGGGTCATAGTGAGACATTCTTCCAGCCCAGGACAACTTAGAAGTTCATAAAGAGAGATTTGTGACATGGGGGTGGAGACTAGCCTCAGCCCAACTGAATGAAATACCAGTCATGGGACTGGGTGGTGAAGACAGAAAGAAAAAAGCAGCTTCAGGAGCACCCAAATCAGAAATGGTGATCTGACAAGTGGTCATACAGAGATCAAACAAGGGACCCCTGTGTTAAGCAGTAGATGTAGTACAAGATGCTGTTTGGCAACTCCTTTTATTCTACTCATTTGTGGGTCATATTAGAAGGACAGGGAGGAACACTTTCATTCAAGAGGGAAAGGAAGTCCTGAGGAATAATATAGCTTCCAGTCTCAAGGGATCAGAGGTTCTTCCTATGGAACAGAGTGCAGACTAGGAAAGCACTGACCACAGTTTTTGCCAGATCAATTACATTGGAATCATTAAAAACTTCCAAACTCCCAGAACTAGTTCTGAATACAGCAATATGAAAAAAGATATTTAGCTTGAGACAATATCCCTCTACTGCCCCTTTTAAGAACAGAACCCAATATTAACATAAACTTCTAAATGAAAAAAATAAGGTGGAAAAACGGGCAACCAAACAAAAAAGAAACCAGACCATAAAATGCTACTATAGTGACAGAGAAGATCAAGGCAAACATTAAGAAGATAGAACAGCTTCAAGCAAAGGCACAGACACAAATGTGAATTGGAAACACGCCCAATAAAAATCTCTGAAAGGGCTAAAATGATTTTCAAAATCAAATAAGAGTAATAGAGAAAAAATTAGACAGATAAAGGAAGGGAAAAGAAAAAATATGGCCACACAGTTATCAATTATGATAAATTCCCATATGTGAGGAAGCAAAAGTATAAAGAACAAAAATAGATGCTATTACAAGATGGAATTTATTATCAGAATTTACTACCTTATCCACAGGCTTTGAGTTAGGACTTCCCTAGTGACAGATTGGTCCCTAAATTTCCTGATGCCTATATGATTCAATTTCATCATTCTTTGATGCAGTCACATTTCAGAGCTGAGGAATCTCCAACCTGGATAGTTCCAGGGTGGTATAGATAATAACTCAAAATATTTAATCATTTCTTCTTATGGTGCTAGAAGACTGATGAAAAAATTACCCTTATATCATAACTTCTAAATTATGATGTATCTTTTTTTAATATTCCAGAAATAGGAGAAATTCAAGGTTGGCAAAATTACAAAATAAAATTTCACAGATACTTATTGATTACCAACTATGTACAAATCACTTTTCTGGGCAATAAACATTTAAAACCAAACAAAAATGGATTCCAAGAATTTACATTTCATGGGGCAGGGGCAGGGGTATAAAATGTATATTGACTGATAAAACAAAGCCTCAATAATAATAAAAAAATTAAGGGCAGGAAATGCTCCTAATTGGAACAAATGTTCAAGAAAATTTTCATATAGGAATAGCAACAAAACACCCCTTTGAAAGATATAGGGATTCCACAAGTTGTTAGGGAGGCAGAAGTGAATCACAGACATGGCTGATGCCTAGTGAAGAATGTCAAGAGGTAGGAAAGATGAGAAGCTATCTGACCAGTTTGACTAGAATGGAAGAAGTGTGTGCAGGGGAATGATATGAAATTAAATTAAACAGAAAGGTGGAAGCTAGTTTATAGAGAATTTTAAATGCCAGGCCAGTGATTTTTCTTTTTGTCATAATAAAGGAATTTAACCTCAAAGAAATATTGAGTGACAGAAATAAACACTGGGAGTGGGGAGCTAGAGGTGCCTCAAAATAAAGCCCTGGTTAACAACTAAAGACTCTTAAATTAGATGCTACTCATGAACCCCCGATCTCAAAATCATCCATTATATTTGCAATGCCAAGACAATTTCTACTCTGATTTCCCCCCTCTAGGATTATAAATGAAACCTCTCAGGCTCTAATTTAAAGAGTAATTAGCCAAATGTGTTCAAAACAAATTAAATTGATCTATCCTGATTTGTCAATATTACTCAACTGGAGCTAACTACCATCTAAAGATTGCCCATAGAGAATCAGACCCATCTCATTAGCATAAACTTGCCATATTATATTGCTCTGGCTGCCATCAACCTGGGTGAATTCCCCAGTGCTTTTTTCTACCCAGTGGAGGTACTCCTTGGTATAAAAGGGTCCCCTACTTGTTCAAAGGCTGAAACAATTTTTAATCAAGCTTTCTTGAAACCTAGTGGGCTGAAATCCAAGCTGGTATAGATTTGAATTTGATCTTGATCTCTGATTCTGGGAAGATGTAGAGCAACTCTCCAGTGACCTTCATTGAGTTAATAAAGTTATAATTCCCAGTGACAGATATGATGCCTTGGGAGAAAGCCCTAATGTCTGAGAATTAAGGGAAAAGTACAATTCCCAGCAGAGAGTTAAGAGCTTAGCTGGAAAAATGAAGAAAATGTTAGGAGGTACAAATCCTCAAAGCTCAGTTAGTACAGCTAACATAAGACCAAATGAACTACCATGCTACGCTAACTCAGACCTATTCTCTTTTTTTTTTCTCCCACCAATAATTTCTTAAATAAAGACCAAGGCATGGTAAGGAGAAGGTCTTGTTTGCTCCTTGATCTCCACCTCAAAGCATGAGGATGGGTTCAGACACTTCAGAGTGTCTTAGGGTGCATCTGACACCCCCTAAATCAATGTAAAACTTTTCTAAAGTTATTCATTTTTCTCCCATTAAGGTTTACTCATCAATTCATAGAACTGATCCTCAACTTCTTGAAGATAACAAGATATGGTTAGTTCTGCTAGCTTGGAAAGACTGATGATGTTCCCAACAGCAAATTCTAATTACTTTCCAAGGAAGGACAATCCTGGGTGAGTCTAAAGAGGCTTATGACTTCTAGGTTCGATTATAAGTCATTGAATTCTGGCCAGGAGAATCTATGAACAGGAGGATGAGACAATGAATGAAGTGATAGACTTGGAATCAGGAGAAGTTATATTCAAATATAGGCAAATTGCTAAACCTCCCTCAGATTTTGTTTCCTCATCTATGAAGGAGTTATAAATATCAGTCATACTAATATCACAAGATTTTTTCAGGGTTCAAATGAGTTCATGTGTAAGTGAATGGACTTAGTATTCAGAAATTTTGAGCTGATTTCTCCATGAGTGAGGAAACAAGTCTAGAATTGAACTCTTGAAAACTTGTTACAAAGGAAGAAGCAATACAAGGAAAGCCAAAAGCCTAGAGACTGCTTCAATCAGCAAGCAAAATTTTCTGCCAATGGTAATGAGGAGATGTCATATAGGATACTAGACTTGGCTCAGGGAGAGTTCAGTTCAGGTCCTCCCTGAGATGTTCATTAGCTGTATAACATTGGGCAAATCACAACCTCTCCAGTCTTAATTTTCTCATCTGTAAAATGGGAATAATAACATCTATCTTAATAATAATAGTATCTACTTCCTAGGAATGCTGTGAGGATCAAGTAAGACAATATTTATGAAGTACTTTGAAAACCATATTTGTGACATAAATATTAATTGTGATGATATAAAATGGCATAAATAATAAATTTATATTATTATGTATTATAATATAAATAATAAAGTATATAGGTACTACTTATGATGTAAGTGATAGCTATTATCAAAATTATCATTAATACTATTATTATCATCATCATTATTTTATATGGTATATCTCCCCTCCCTGATCAACAGAATGTAAGCTTGCAATCTTCATTTCAGGCAAGGATTTTGGGGGTGCTGTTTGGTTGTATCATAGGCATAATATTAGCCTAAACTCTAGAACTGGAAGGGACCTCAAAATCCATCTAGTTCAACTACCTCATTTTACAGATGAGGACTATGAGGTTTAGGGAGCATCAAAGAATTACTCAGGGTCACCCAGGAGGTTCAAATCAGAGGAACCCAAGTGCCCTGAGTCCAGAGTCAGGACCTTTTATGTTTGCAGAAGAAGATTGAATTGACTCATAACAAAAGAGAAAAATGCTTATCTGAATTTGTAGAATTCACTCAGATTTCTCCCTTCTCACCCAATTTTATACTTATGAGAGAAATACAAAGTACCCTGACACTCCCTGTGACTTTTGACAAGTCTCTGGGTTGCCATCCATTGCTGGTATTTATGCAGAATGGAAAGTAACTAAAACACATGCAAGCCCAGTTATAACAAGACGAGGATCTCTGCTTGCATTGTTTGTGAGCTGGTGACCCTACCGGTCACTGTCGTGGTCATTTGTCACCTCCTCAAACACAAAGCATATTGAAGTTTCTAACACATCCACACCCAATCACTAGGACTGCAATCCCACTGCCCAAGAACTTATTTCAAAACATCTTCAGGTTTAAGATGAATGGGTCACAGGGAATTCTCATACAGATATGGCCCCGATGCCCACAGGATCTGTGTTATCGTGAGAGACATTCCTCCTTCTTCTCCCAGTTAATAATCAATGTACAACATCATAGTGACCAAGTAGAAATTGCTTTTGACCTCTATGTACAAGCTTCTCTGTGCTGTGTCCCCAAAGCTCCTGCCAAGGATTGATGACTTGGACAGAAAATTATAATCCTGTCTGAATGATGGGAAATGTTTTCGCTTTCCTCCTTTCTCATCCCAAGGACCTGCCTTTCCCCTTCCCCCACCAATCTAGCATAGCATCTCTCTGTATATACCACTCAATTGGCATTTAGGAGTTTCAGAGTTCTCATTTCTATTTGAAACTTTCCCAGAAACCTAATGATTTTTAATGGTTATTATTAGAGTAAAAGAACCTCATGCTTTGATTCCAGGTTCACAAACATTTGACATTTCCTCCTCCTTCTTTCCAATCTACCAAAGGAAGTAGTGCATTCAAGGTTGAGCAGTAGTTTGTTTTGTTTGTCTGTTTGTTTAGTTTTTTAGAGTCAATCTCCTCCCAATAACCCTCCCACAAATCTTTTGCTTCCAATGAAGTAGATCCAATTTATTGAATGTAAAGAACCTGTAATGACTTATCAGTCTGGGTGAGAGAAGTCTATTACCCTTCAGCCATATATCAAGTAGTTTTCATTTTAGATCTACACAGTATGGCAGGGCATCCATGATGGAAGCTGAGCACTAAATTCTCTCCGGGGTTAATAAAACTTTGTAGTGGACAAAAACAGCAGGCAAGGTCTTGATTGCAACATGGAAGATGGCAATTTTGGAACAAGTACCAAATCTATATTTCAAAGGAAAATGGGAAGAGCTCAGAGAGTGTCTCATTCAACAAAATAGGGCTGATAGCAACCGAGAGCACAGCACAGCATGTAGGAAGGGCAACTAGTATTCATTCATTCAGTCAGTCAGTCAGTAGGCATATATTTGGGACCAGATGGATGCAAGTCATTGTCTCAGGAGTATTACATTTCCTTTTATGCAGTCAACACAATTCTCTACCTCATGAATTTACGGAGAGGCAAAGGATTATTAGATTCAGAGCTAAAGGAAATCTCAGAAGACACAATAATAATAGCCAATAGTTCTATAGTGCTTGAATCTTTGCAAAATTCTTTACATATTTCATTTGATCTCCACAACACTGTGAGGTAAGACCTATGTCTACTAATAAGGAAACTGAAGATGAATTAATAATGTCTCACTTATACTCTAACTCTGTCCCCAGCTGTGACTTTCTCAAGGGTTAAAAGATCACGGTAGATCACAGAATTATGATCAAGAGCTACATGGATCTTTGGGAGCCAAGTCAATCCCTTTCATTTCACAGAACAGGAAACTGAGACCCAGAAGGGCAAAGAGACTTTCATGATACAACATTAGTGGCATGTCACAAGAGCCACAATTGAATCCAAATACTCTGATTCAATAACCAGTATTCTATTGGTCTATAGGACCTCAGTGGCTTTTCTATCCATTGTTTAGTGAAAGAAGAGCAAAAGGAGCTTATTTTACTTTTGAGGCCCATGGAACATATTCAATCAAAGAGAAAGTTTAAGGATGTACCCCTAGAATGTTTCATCCCAGGAGATCTTGTAATGGCCAGTGATGATTGGGCAATACCAGGAACAACACTACTCAGGGCATTAGAACCAGGATTTGAACCTATTCTACTAATCTTCCTGCCTCTGAGGTTGATTATATCATGTAGGTGCTTCATTAGGTCTCTAAGGATAAGAGATTAGCTGTTTCTTCTAACCTTGGGAATCATAATGCCTAAAAGCTTTGTTTACTGCAACTCTTGCTCATATTTTCCCAGAAATATTCTTCAGAGAAAATATTCCATCTGTTATCTAGAGGCCTTTATTTTTCTCTTTTAGAATCATAAGCTCCTAGACTCCCAGATTTATGGTTGCAAAAGATATTAGAGGTCATCTAGTCCATCCTCATTTAAAGATGAGTAAACTGAAGCCCATGGAATTGAAGTCATTTGCTCAAGGTCATACATCCATTTGTGACCAAAGTTAGAGTTAAGCATCTCTCTCTATGCCTCTGAAGTCAGCTCTCCTCCTACTATGCCACAATGTTTCTCAGAGTAAATATTTTTTAAAACCTTCCAAAATATTAGGTAATATTTATATATGTTATCTCATTTGAGCCTTACAATATTGTAGTCCTGGGACATTGATGCTATCATTATTCCCATTTTCTAGATGAGGACATGGAGGCAAGTAAAATCTAAACTCTCGGTCCGGGATCATCTAGCTAATGTCTGTGGCCAGACAAAAGATCAGGTCTTCCTCATTTCAAAACTAGAATTCTATTCACTATGAAGATCTAAAGGCCAGTTGTAGGAAATAAAGAATTCGGGGAACATTTTATAGGAAAAGCCTGGGTAAAGAAAAGAGTAGCTTTTTGTATTAGCTAAGGTGGTGGCCCTTATTGGAACATTTCATGATGAACTATCAAGACCTGATTAGTAAGGTAATAATGTGGGCTTAAGTATATTCATTTGCTTCTGTAAGAAATGCCTGGAGAACTACAGAATTCTCTCGCTTGTATACCAAGGACTAAGAGAATAAACTCTGAAGTCTTTATCAGGATGAAGGCAGTCGGGACAGGGTCTCTACAGTGACTTCTGCTCCTCAACCTCCAAATGTTAGCTTGTTGCCTTTCATTGCAAGATATTTCTTTATTATGTTGCTTTGGTTTTCCCATGAATCTGCTCAGACACTCCAGAGTCCCAAATAACCAAACAAATCAAACACTAGGATCTCACAGTAGAACAGAGGATGAAATCTATGAAATATGCTAAAAGGCAGATTAACAGAGCTCCAAGCCTGCTAAAAGAGGAAGGTGGGCAGAGAGCTGATTGACAGAGTAGTCCTTGAGCAGCGTACTTAGCTGTTGTTGTTTCCCCAGTGGCATAGATGTGCGACCAGTGAAATATCCAGAATCTCTATTCTAAGTAATATCCCCTCCCTGCCTCTGTTTCCAATTTAAGTAACCCCTCTGAGGGGCTGACACACCATTTTTAAAGAACTTAGATCATCATCATTGTCACCACATAGCAACAACAATAAGAACGATCATTTGTGTAGTTCTTTCAGTTTTAGGAAGTATACTGTGCACATATTTCATTTTATCCTTACAAGAATCTCTAAGGCAGGTACATTGTTTATCCTCATTTTATAGTTAAAGAAACTGAGGCTTGCAGAGGTTGAGGGTCACACAGGCTTATTGACTGATGCTATAATTATCCTCATTTTAGAGATGAAGACAAGGAGGCACGTAGAACCTAAACGGTTGGTCTGGGATCATATAGCTAATGCCTGTGGCCAGATTTGAAGGTGCCTGAGGCTGATTTGAATTTAGGTCTCTCTCACTACAAGCCTAGCACTCTCTCTCCCTCTCTCTGTCTGTCTCTGTCTCTCTCTCTCTGTCTCTGTCTCTCTCTCTCCCTCTCCCTCTTTCTCTGTCTGTCTCCCTCTGTCTCTCTATATCTTTCTCTGTCTTTGTCTCTGTCTCTCTCTCCCTCTGTCTCTGTCTTTCTCACTCTCTTTCTCTCTCTCCCTCTCTCTCTCTCTCTCTCTCTCTCTCTCTCTCTCTCTCTCTCTCTCTCTCTCTCTCTCTCTCTCCCTCTCTCCCTCTTTCTCTGTCTTTGTCTTTCTCTCTCTCCCTCTGTCTCTGTCTGTCTCTCTCACTCTCTTTCTCTCTCTCCCTCACTCTCTCTCTCTCTCTCTCTCTCTCTCTCTCTCTCTCTCTCTCTCTCTCTCTCTCTCTCTCCCTCTTTCTCTGTCTGCCTCTGTCTGTCTCCCTTTGTCTCTCTATATCTTTCTCTGTCTTTGTCTCTGTCTCTCTCTCCCTCTGTCTCTGTCTGTCTGTCTGTCTGTCTGTCTCTCTCTCTCTCTCTCTCTCTCTCTCTCTCTCTCTCTCTCTCTCTCTCTCTCCCTCTTTCTCTGTCTCTGCCTCTGTCTGTCTCCCTCTGTCTCTCTATATCTTTCTCTGTCTCTCTCTCTCTCTCCCTCTGTCTCTCTATATCTTTCTCTGTCTTTGTCTTTCTCTCTCTCCCTCTGTCTCTGTCTGTCTCTCTCACTCTCTTTCTCTCTCTCCCTCTCTCTCTCTCTCTCTCTCTCTCTCTCTCTCTCTCTCTCTCTCTCTCTCTCTCTCTCTCTCTCTCTGTCTCTCTCCTCTCTCTCTCTCTCTCTCTCTCCCTCTTTCTCTGTCTCTGCCTCTGTCTGTCTCCCTCTGTCTCTCTATATCTTTCTCTGTCTCTCTCTCTCTCTCCCTCTGTCTCTCTATATCTTTCTCTGTCTTTGTCTTTCTCTCTCTCCCTCTGTCTCTGTCTGTCTCTCTCACTCTCTCTCTCTCTCTCTCTCTCTCTCTCTCTCTCTCTCTCTCTCTCTCCTCTTTCTCTGTCTGCCTCTGTCTCCCTCTGTCTCTCTATAACTTTCTCTGTCTTTGTCTCTGTCTCTCTCTCCCTCTGTCTCTGTCTGTCTGTCTCACTCTCTCTCTCTCTCTGTTTCTCTCTCTCTCTCTGTTTCTCTCTCTCTCTCTCTCTCTCTCTCTCTCTCTCTCTCTCTCTCTCTCTCCCTCTCTCTCTCTCTCTCTCAAAAGTTTGTTGAACAAAAAATTACACATTTATTTAGCACCAACTGTGTATGGCATACTGGGTGGATACAAAGCTTAGGCAAGTTTTAAGGTTGAGCTGTTTGTGAATCAGGGGTCCGAAATAATTATTCACAGTGATATTGCAGGTTAAGTGCCTTACAGAATTACCAATCCCTTTTGGTAGGAATCCCTTTTATTACTCAGTTGTAAGACGAGGTAATGATACACTTAGGCTAGGGGCATCAGAACCCCAGACTATTTAATAAAAGATGATAAAAGCAGCAGATCTACAAAGTAGCCTGTGATGAAATGTTCTGAAAGGATTCGGGGAGCTGAGATTACATTTCTAAGTAAAGAGCCCAGACGTTCCAGTCCATTCTTGGCAATCTTAAGAGGAGCCCCCAGTGGCTCAGATGTTGGGAATGTGGAATATTATGCAGCAGAAACTCAAGCAGGACATTCTCTGGGGGCACCTATGGCAAATTCAAAGCATGTGCAGGAGAAAAAAGTCTGGCCTTCAGCAAAATTGCTACATGGGGAAGTCTGGTTTTGTACTTCTAGCTATACATCACCCTGTCCCCTGACCTGCCCCCTTCCCCCCCGCCGTACCTATACTCTGGGCATTGGGTGTCTTGTCACTTCTGTCCTCCTCCACTAAAATTTGACTTCAGGGAAGGATGTGACACCATCCCTCTCTCTGGAAAAAGTGATCTTAGATGTCCTGTGTTCAAATCCTTCCTTAGCTACCATTCCTCAGACACTAAGTTAAATTTCCCTATGCCTCAGTTTCTTCATCTGTAAAACATAGTGGTTGAACTGGTTGGCCTCTGAGGTTCTTTCCAATTCTAAATCTAAACACCTCTGAAATCCTGGTTCTTCTACTTAACTGGGTAACCTTGGAAAAGTCCCTTAACATCTCTGGACCTCAGTATCATTAGATAAAATGAGGACTCTGGACAAGATGACATCTAAAGAAGCCGCTAGCTGTAAATCTGTTTTCGTGTGCTTTTCATCTCTGTAAATCCATTGATCTCTAGAGATTTTCCTAGTTCCAGTAATTTATGATTCGTAGTTCCTTCTAACTGGGGAATTTGCATTTTTAGTTCTCTCCTCTATTGTGAAATGACAAACAGTCTCTCTCCCGAGAAAGATTTCAGGCATCATTCAGCAGGTGAGGGAAGAATCTGCGGGCTAAGGGACTGTAACAGCAGAGCTGTGTGAGATCCAACATCACATCGTGCAGCTAATTAATAGTTTGTAATTTCAAAGTCCCATTCTCTGAGGATCACTTTGTAAGGAAATGTACGGATGTTCATTCAATTCTTGACAGCAAAATTTTTCCATGCAGGTGGCCACCCGCTCCACCTACTGGGGAGCTCCAAAGTTGACTGCATTGATTCCCAGGCACTTAGTAAAGTGGGAATGGGTCATTTTCTGGGTACTCCTCTCTCTTTCACCCTATCTCCTGGAATAGTTATGAATAACTGTGTTGTTATTAGAGGGTTTAGTAAAGGAATGTTGGCATTCAGATCAAGTCCAAATTTATTTCCTGGTAAAGACGCATTCATTCATTCCCCCTTTCACTTAAATTCATTATTGAATTTGCCCAAAATATCCCTTCATGAGCACCATTTTCCTATAAACCTTCTCCTCGGAGTATGTAATCTCCTTGAGGGTAGAGGTAGTCTTGCTTGCTTGTTTGTGCATTCCTAGCATCATATGGCAACCTGGAAAGTGCTGAAATTATTGCTTAAATATTAAAATACTTAAATAACATTATATTAACATATTTCTTAACCATTGGCAAATTACTAAATTACTTAAGCAATAAAGTAATTTGTGCTAAAAAAAAATCACTTCAAAAAACTCATGATGTGTGCTTGTGGAGGCGTTACATTTGGAGAGGCAACTTAGACAAAATAAAAGGCCACTTGGGGTGAAATAGGTATTAGAAAAAAAATGTAAAGTGTCCATGCCTTTCTTGTACTAGGAAACAGTACCCACAGTACTGGAATCCAGGTGTTTAACCTCCTGGAAACCTTGACCCACTGAAATCTTATTTCTGTATTTACTGGAGTTAAAGAACATAAATCTCTCTCTGTCTGTCTGTCTGTCTTTGTGTGCATCTCTGTCTGTCTCTATCTATTATGCCTCTCTCTGTCTCTCTGTGTCTCTCTCTCTTTCTCTATCTATCTCTCCTCTCTCTCTGTCTTCCTTCCCTCTCTGTCTGTCTCTCTGTCTCTCTCCTTTTCTCTCTCTGTCTCTCTCCTTCCCTTTCTGTCTCTCTCTGTCTCTGTCTTTTTCTGTCTCTCTCTGTGTCTCTATCTCTATCTATCTAGCTATCTATCTAATCTATCTCTCCTCTATCTTCTCTTTGTCTCTCTCCTTCTCTCTCTGTCTCTCTCTTCTCTGTCTGTCTGTCTTTGTGTGCATCTCTGTCTGTCTCTATCTATTATGCCTCTCTCTGTCTCTCTGTGTCTCTCTCTCTCTTTCTCTATCTATCTCTCCTCTCTCTCTGTCTTCCTTCCCTCTCTGTCTGTCTCTCTGTCTCTCTCCTTTTCTCTCTCTGTCTCTCTCCTTCTCTTTCTGTCTCTGTCTTTTTCTGTCTCTCTCTGTGTCTCTATCTCTATCTATCTAGCTATCTATCTAATCTATCTCTCCTCTATCTTCTCTTTGTCTCTCTCCTTCTCTCTCTGTCTCTCTCCTCTCTGTCTGTCTGTCTCTGTCTGTCTTTGTGTGCATCTCTGTCTGTCTCTATCTATTATGCCTCTCTCTGTCTCTCTGTGTCTCTCTCTCTTTCTCTATCTATCTCTCCTCTCTCTCTGTCTTCCTTCCCTCTCTATCTGTCTCTCTGTCTCTCTCCTTTTCTCTCTCTGTCTCTCTCCTTCTCTCTCTGTCTCTCTCTCTGTCTCTATCTATCTATCTATCTATCTATCTATCTATCTATCTAATCTATCTCTCCTCTATCTTCTCTTTGTCTCTCTCCTTCTCTCTCTCTGTGTCTCTCCTCTCTGTCTGTCTGTCTGTCTCTGTCTGTCTGTCTGTCTGTCTGTCTCTCTCTCTCTTTATAATTTCCAAAAGGATTGAGCAGGCCCCTTGCTTAGCAGGCTAGCTTAGGCTTACCAAATCCCTTGGGCAAAGAAAGAAAAAGATTGTGGCTGTAATATCAGACACAGGGGGTTGCTCAGGACTTAAAATTTTTACCTATGAAGAAATGCTGGCAAAATGAACAAGCAGGGAGGGCTCTGGCAGATGTTCACCATTTAAATATAGTCCCTCTGCTAAAAAACAACCACCACCACCAACAACCTGAAACCACTGAAATATAAGTTCTAGGGTTCTCTTTATGTTTCATGATGCCCTTTGCCCTTGGCTATAGAATTAACGAGGTGTGATTCTCAAGGTCCTCCTCCTCCCCCCCATCCTAATCTTTAATCTCACCCCAGAGCCCCAAACAAAATAGCAGGGCCCACTGGACTCCTGTCCCGACTCTACTCAGACAGGCTGTACCTATCCATTAATGCCAATGTGGGTGGTTTTCTAGATGCCGTCATTGGAAAGTGGCTAAAAGAGGTACAGAGCCCTAAATATTGTCCCAATCTGGTACGTTTCCATTCTAAAACTTGGTTACCCAAGACACTGGATCCCGGGAGCCTGAGCTGCACAGCCTTTCTGACGCATGCCGTGACCTGTCGAGGATGGACACTGATGAGTAGGATGACCTTTCCAAGCAGAATAAACTCACTCCTTTGGGACCAGGCAATGAAGTCCTCTATCAAAAAGGAAACGTGTTAGCTGGGAAGCGGAGCTCCAAGGGACTACTTTTCTTGGACTGTTTTATCAGTCACCTCTCAGTGAGTGGCAAATTGAAGAATCGAGAAGGTAAACTTTGATTTGGGAAAAGAAAGCCTATAGAGACAAGAATAAGATAAGGAACAGAGAGAGGCCGTGTAGGACTGCCAGAGTCCCAGCTCTGAAATGCAGAAATCTTCTGTAGAGAGCTTGGAAAAGGATTTCACAAAAAAGAAACAGTAATTATTTTCAGAATAAGGAAGGGGGAAAATGGACCATTTTGAATTTGATGACAACATTCATCCCTGTTCATTCTTCCTTAAACTCAGATACAGCTCATCTCGGAGCTTTTGTGATGCTTGTGTCAGCATGGTCCAGGGATCTTTGCAAATTAGGCATCTATCTGCTCTGGGCCTCTTCATCCGTAAGTGTTCTAATTGGAGGTAATCAGAAAACTTTAATTAGGACAATTCAGCTCATTACCAATGTCATTCCAATTCTACCTTGATAAACCCAGCTTCAAAAAATCCAGCATATTTCCAGAAAATGTCCAGCTAGAGCAGGTCTAAGGATTCACCAAAGGCAGAGCCTAGATGCCGTGCCAGAGGACTGATGGAAGGGAGAGACCTGATACCTGATTCAAAGGAAGTGGCAGGTGGTAACTGAAGGCTTTAACAATGCATCCTCTTATACTGGCCCAAAATAGTTTGATTAAATGGGAAGAAAACAGGGCTCGGGGTCAGAAGACAAGGGTTCCAATCCTGAATTCAACACTACTAGTTCTCCAGTCTGAGAGTCAGTTTCCTTATATGTTTTCAAAGTGTTTAAAAGTTGTAATTTACATAAAAGGCTGTTAATCAAAACTAATATATGAATTGTAATTGTTATGATCATCACCATCATCAACACAAAAACCATCATCAACATCATTGTCAACATTTTATTCTTCTCCATGAATAGAGAGGGCTGGAGGTATGGTGAGGAAAGCTGGGGTCCAAATCCTGTCTTTGACTTTTAGTAATTGATTGACCTTATCCAAGTCACTTAAAATATGTAAAGTAAAATGGTTGTGACTCAATGAATTCTAAGGTTCATTCCAGCTCTAACTTGAGGACCCTATGAACTTTTTTTTGGACAGGATTCTTGATAGGACAAGTTACCAACTTTGCCTTATTTTTTATACTGAATATTCTGTTGACTGTAGCAGAAGTAAATAAGATAATTGCTTTATATAATTGAATAAAAGCTATAGAATGTCAGTTCATCTTCTCTTGCCTCCCTGAGAGAATCCTAGGAACAATTCCAGTAGCAGACAGGACAACAGGGATGAAATAGCAGCTCATCTTGTCTTCTCATCATTTTAACATCAATACTGTTGTTATATCCATTACCCTTCATGATTTTGGACAATTTCATACTGTAAGGTAAGAGAAGAGAGATTTTGCATTTGAAGAGAAACCAGCCTCAGAGGGAGATCAACTAAGAAGCTGCTGGAGAAGGGAGCAGAATGCTGGGAGTTCTGAGTGAGCTGGGTGGAACCTTCAAACCTACAGACAGGAGGACTTCACTTCCAACCTGGGAAGTAGAAAGGGAAGGTGTTTTTCTGGGAGTAAAGTCAAGAGCTCATCCAGTGAAACCCGCCTTTCCTACTGGGACCCCCAAATACCTCCACCAAGACTCAACTATCATCTGTGTGCCTCTCAGCAGGGATTTTGTGGAACTCATCTTGACTTTGAGCCACTTGATCCACCTCCCTGGAATTCCTCTCTCTTTGAACTAGATTTAGGATTTAGCTAAGCATAAATATAAGAAAAGAAGCAATTGGTGAAGAAAGAGGCCAAGGCACCATGGCCTCTGGCCTCCAGACTTTGAAAGCCAATTTGCAAAGGGGGGCAGCTTTTAAGGCTCCCCTTTTCACCCTCACTCGTCACTCCTTTACCACTACTTGCCCCATACAACCTCAGTAAACCTTTTTGAAGCTATTTAGATTCTAGGCTCAGGTTTATCTTTAGAATCAAGCAGGGGGATTAGGCTCTCGCAGAGACAGAGGTTATATCCAAACTCTGAGACTCAGCCCTTCTGCCCAAGGAAGTCATCATTCTTTCCTTGGCAGCTAGTCATATCTAAACCCTTGGGGACTGGCTGTTGATGCCCACTGAGAAGTAAAAATCATAAAAGGGTCACTTTGTCCCACAAGGACAATTCTGACCTTAAGGGTCCTAACTTTTCTGAGGGAAACACGGTGTCACTTCATTGAGTGACCCTTTCTCCTGTCTCCTACCCTCCACTGTAGACTAGAACCCAGGACTAGTTGATGAAGTAATCCTTTATAAAATGTAACATAAAGATATAGTTCCACTATGTCCAGGTCCAGAACTTCCAGTTCCCTAAAGATCAGCTATTCTTAAATATGGAGGGGAACTAGTATCTTCAAGTGAATATAGTCTAGGTTTTGTTGATGAAAGTTTGGCTGTGATATCTAAGTGGTCTGGTCCTAGGGATCCATAGCTCTGATGGAAGATTAGTGGGCTTCTCCTGTTCTTTCCCACCATCATCCCAAAGTTGGGGTAGTCAAGAAAAAGATCTCTGGTTTTCTGGGCTTAGTGTCACTTGTACACCACTTGTCCTTCCCCAGACCCCTTTGATTTCTTCATTTCTATAAGCCTTTTTCATCAAAGTGTTCCATGTACCCTACAACTTTGACAATTGGCAGATTCCTGTCTGAGTGACCAGAGGAAATTCATCAGATACACTTGTGTGAAACCTCACCCTTGTGCAAAAGTTTCACCTGCACTGTTCAAGTGGACCACTACGTAGAACAAGATTTAAATGTTTATACGCAGAATGAAGAAAAGCAATGATGATCTGATTAATGTTAGATCATAAGGGCACCATTTATAGGATCATCCATCTGTAGCACATTGGAAAGTACACTGGTTTGGAGTTGGAGAATCAAGTTCAAGTCTTACTTCTACCACTTGCTACCCATGTGACTTTGGGCAAAATATTTTTCCTATTGAGGTTTCAGTTTTCTCATCTGTAAAACGAGGTGGCCAATGAATTCCAGTTAGGTTTATTAGATCAATGGTAATACGACGTCTCCCTGGGTTACAGTTCCTTGTGTTGAAAATGTGAGGGCTGACTTAGATGGCCTCTGAGTTTCCTTACACCTCTAGATGTAGGATCCTATGTCATTAGTAATCAAACATCTATGCCCTATCCCCTCCCCAAAGCCTATTTTGTCTGTCTCTCTGGTGATTGTGATTCAGACAAATGTTTTTCTTTAAATCCCTCTTCATTCTACTGCAACACCACACTGTGGGATCAAAATGTCATGTTAGCTCTTCTGCCTTCCCTTTATGAGTTAAAATGTTAAAATAAAGGAATTGCATTTTTAAAAGGGAAGCTACATGACTCAACAGAAAAAAAGCTATAGGATTAGAGTTTGAAAGACTTCTTTTCCTGAATTTTAATCTGACCTGAGATACTTTTTAGCTGTATGATCCTGGGCAAGTCATTTTACCCTATTTGCCTCAGTTTCTTCATCTGTAAAATGAGCTAGAAAAGGAAATGGCAAACCACTCCAATATTTTTGCCAAGAAGGTACTGAATGATGTCATGAAGAGTTGGATATGACTGAAAATGATTCTACAACAGCAAAAAACATTTTAGTATCTTTGGCCATTCAGTTTTTCTTTTTTATGGAAACAATTTATACCTCCAACTATGTGGAATTGACTCTGACCAAGTCATGCCCTCCTACTGTCTAGCAGTATCTACCCATCTCCAGGTTTCATGGGACTGAGGAGGAGGATTATTGCTAAAACACTACCTACAGTGGTTCAGTGATAGTGGCGAAAGCTCCAGAATGGAGACAAGAAAGAAAGAATAACAGGATCAGGAATCTAAAGCTGAAAGGGAACTAGAAGACATTGCTGAGTGAGTGCAATCCTATCATTATACTAATGAGGTACTTGTGGCCTAAAATGTGGGGTCAGAAATAAGATTCTGACTTCAAGTCTTGCCTCTGATATTTATTAACTGTGTGACCCTTGGCAAGTCATTTGACCACATTTGGTATCAGTTTTCTCAACTATAAAATGGACATAATAATAGTAGCACTTCATAGATATGTTGTGTCAAATGAGAAAATATATACATATGTCATATATATTATATCATAGATATGCATGCATATTATATATGTATATATATTATGAGGTACAGCTAATTTCTTCCAAGTGAAAATGGATTATTTTTCAGTGATTGCATTAATTGAATTTGCATGGCATATTTCCAGTGGGCTGGAAATAATAAACATATATTACATATTTATAACTTCTAATAACACAAATTCAATCCCTCTTCAAAGGATTCATTATTTTCAGTAATCAAGACTTTACTGTGTAGATTCACATGTGTGTGTTTATGTACTACAATGCCTTGTAAACTTTTAAGTGCTATATAGAGAAGCAATGTGACAGAAAGGTAAACTGAGTCAGGAAGCCAGGATTTCGAATCTTGACTCTGACAGAAACTGGCTGTGTGACTGTACATAAGTCATTGAACCTTGAAGGACTCTAGATTACAATCTATTGCTGTTAGTTTCAGAGAAGGTGCTGCCAAGCTTTGCTTGAGAGACTTTGCCCATCTAGGAGTTCTGTGTACTTTTTGCAATCATAATTCCAATCCCCATTCCCTAAAATGCTGTATGAATTTTAGCTACCAGTATTTTCCTCATGGGTTCTTTTCAGGATCTTGAGAGATATAATGAGTCTATGTGTTGGAACCTGATCTAATTTTAAAAACCCAGGTGCTCATTTTTTGGTTGGGGAGTGGTGGTGGTAGCATTGGGTCTCCCATGTTTGCCCAGCCTGGAAGTTCCATAGATAACTAGGGATTTGATCCCATTTCCAATCAGTAGAAAAGCTTTGAAAGTTATGATTCTGAGCTTGTGGATTGTCCCTTCTTTAGGCAGCCTCACGGCCCTCCATTCTAAGGGGCCACATTGGTGCCAGACAGTGTTAGGGCACCTCATTGGTTTATTCTACTTTCCCTTGGAACCCATCAACTCAATTCATCCCTCTTTTCTTAACCTCCTCAGGAAGAGGGATTACTGAGGCAGGTATTAATTTTGATTGACTTTAATTCTATCTTAATTGTTTTACCATTTTTATCTGAAGAATATTTTATTGGCTAGAGGACTGGATATGGAATAGCTGCTTTAGAGCTAAAGGGAAGCTCAGGAATCATCTAAATCCACAAAAGAGAGAAATGGAGCCTCACCACTGGCACATAGTAGGCACTTAACTTGTTGCTTGATTGTCCAAGGTCAAACAAGGTAGTAAGACAGAACAGGTCCTCTGACTCCAAAATTCCGCACTCTTTCCACTGGACTATGTCATCAGGACGAAAAGAGGCATTTAAATAGTTCTATTTTTGCTTTTGCACATCTTTTAATCATTACATTCCCTGATTCAAGCAATGCATGCATCAGTTTTGTGATTTTTCTTTGTGTATCCTAAAAAAGAGTGGGTTTTTTTTTTGTATTGTTCTTAGAGTTTTTCACAAACTTTATATCATTCTAAGTTTAAGTTCTCTGATGGCATTCTTGGAGGTCTGTGCCATTCTTTTGTATTTGTCCTTGGGTATGTGTCCTTCTTCCATCTATTGTAGGTGCTGTTAAAATATGAACTCATCAGAGAGTTCCTTCTGCAGCCGTATTAGATTCTTTCCATTCTCCTCTTTTTTTTTCCTATCCAGGATCATTAGTGATTGTATTGTTCAGAGTTTCATTTCTCAGTGCCACCCATCCCTCTTGAGTCATCTTTCTTCTTTAGAATTCCTTGCTAGGGAATCATAACTATTGTCTCTCTGAACTTTTTGAAAAGTTGGTTGATCTTAGCTATTTCCTCATCATTATAACTCCATGTTTGATCAGAAGCAGATTTCTTAAAGGGATATATAAAAAGATAAATCTTTTCTTTACATCTTCAACTAACTCATGGACTAAGAGAACCTATTCACCCCTGGCCATTTCATTAGTACTGTAAATGAAATAGTATGTTTGATTGTGGGTGAGTGTTCAAATATAAACCACAGTCAGAATTATAAGAGATCTAAGCCTGATATTCCATCTAATTAACCGAGTATGTCCATCATCAAAGTCCACCTCAAGCTTCATCATGGAGTTGGCACTATAATGCTAGAGATTTTTCCAATGGAATATAAGCTTTGAAAGTTCCTACAAAGCTGGGAAGATTTTGAGTATGAAATGTTTCATTTATCATGTTAGGAACAATCTACATGGAATACCAAGCTAGGTAAAAGAGAATGAAGGTTTCATCTACTGCATCTCTTAAAATCCCTCTACCTATAATAAGGAAAAAGACCTGTACAAGAACATTCATAGCAGTGCTCTTTGTGGTGGCAAAAAATTGGAAAATGAGGGGATGCCCATCAATTGGGACATGGCTGAACAAACTGTGGTATATGTTGGTGATGGAATATTATTGTGCTCAAAGGAATAATGAACTGGAGGGATTCCATGTGAACTGGAAGGACCTCCAGGAAGTGATGCAGAGCGAGAGGAGCAGAACCAGGAGAACATTGTACACAGAGACTGACACACTGTGGTACAATCCAATGTAATGGACTTCCCCATTAGTGGCAATGCAGTGATCCTGAACAACCCGGAGAAAGAGCACTATCCACATCCAGCGGAAAAACTGTGGGCATAGAACCAAAGAAGAAAGACAACTGCTAGATTACATGGGTCGAAGGGGATATGATTGGGATGTAGACTCTAAATGATCACCCTAGTGCAAATATCAACAACATGGAAATGGGTTCTGATTAAGGACACATGTAAAACCCAGTGGAATTGTGTGTGGGCTACGGGAAGGGGTGGGAGGAGGGGAGGGAAGGAAAGAATATAATTCTTGTAACCAAGGAATAATGTTCTAAATTGACCAAATACAATTTTCCCAAAAAAAAAATCCCTCTACTTAGACCAGAGGAATGTGGTATATATGTCACTTTGGGGAGTTCCACCAGTGTTGGTGAATCATATCTCCTTAAGCTAGATTCACACTCAAGAGGGTCTGACCTGCCTCGAATACATTCTAGCTATATGACTCTGTGCTAGTCACTTAAATTCTCAAAGACTAGAGTCATTCTAACTATAAGTTGTAGCATAGATGCTAATTGACCTGGCTAGAGGATTTTCCCCCTGGGAGTTAGTTCTATAAAATAAAGAAAACATTGGTCCAGTCAAAAGAAAAAAAGTGAAACATATGACAAAATTAGTCCAACTGTCATGGCTCATGAATTTAATATTACCTTCCAGGTAAAGTTTCTAATTTGAATTTAAAAAAAATAATTAGGATGTATCCTGCCACCATTTCAAAATAATTGCTCTCAAGTAGATCATTCAATACAATGCCTCTCCTTTTCATATATATTTAAACTTATTAGCACACAAAAGGTTGGTTGCACATGCCCAATCCTACCCATTACTGACAAATCACAGCATTCTACTGGTGAGTTGACTGGTCCTATCCAAGTGCAGAAAAGTGCAAAGAAACATCTAACCAAACAAATAAGGAAGTTTGACTACATGGTCACCACACTCCCTTCTGTCTCCTAAATTCTGAGTCTATGCAAGAAATCTATTAGGGCTATTAGCTTTGACACGAGCTACCAAATCAAGCTGACTTCTTTGAAAGGGAAAATTGGAAGGTCAACCAATGCCTGTTTTTCACACTCATCAATTCCTCATTTCTAATAGTTTTCATTGCTTATTATTATTATGAGATTATAAGATTGGAATTGCATGCGACCTTTATAGACTGTAGTGTCTATATTATTTGGGCACAGCTACAAGAGTAGAAAGTTACATAATGAATATTCAATCAGACCTCTATCAAATCCTGAATAAGAAAACAAATAGATTGTTGCAAGATGATAAGGAAAAATCCTTTTCTAGAAGAAGGGTAAAAGTGGCTATGGGGATGAGCATATGTAGATGTGGGCAGGTACAAGTATCCCCTCTACATCATGGGAGTTAGTTTGTCAATTAGTATCAGGGTGGGGAATTCCTGCTACCAAACTTTTAATTCCTAGCGATTTGTCTTAGATTCTATTGTTTTAAAAACCCTTTCCTTCTGCCTTAAAATCAATACTGCATATTGGTTCTAAGGCAGAATTGCAGTAAGGGCAAGGCAATGGGGGTTAAGTGACTTGCCTGGGGTCACCCAGCTAGGAAGTATCTGAGGTCAGATTTGAACCCAGGACCTCCCATCTTTAGGCTCCCTAGATTCTGTTTAAAGTAAATGTCCTCCCACATTTTATGATGCCAAGTGCTTAATTCTGTCTGGTTTTGTGTGTGTGTTCACACACACACATATGTGACTTCATACCTATGCATATATGTTTATGCATATCATATATATATTCTAATAAAAATGGGAGTTCCTGAATAGTGGTTTGGAAGAAAGTGCCCATAGAAGGTCCAGAAACATATGTAATACATATGGTAGAGAAAGTATGTCATCCTTAACAGAAAAAAGATGTCTCCATGCCTCTAATCTCTTCTGTGTTTTTGTAAGGTTGTGAAATAGCAGATGGATGTCATGCAAAGTTCTCTTTTGAATGACTTGGATCATTTCTTCAAAGACTCCAAACAGCCCAGTGGGGCAGAGAGTATTTTCTCCCAAGGGGCTCTGGGGAGTTTAATTATGCCCATATTCTTACATGGTGTGGCAGCAATCATATCTCTTAACAAATTTCTCTTTCCTTGTATAAGCAGAGCCAGTTAGCAAACAGCTCACAGTTTGGACCATTGTGAATTAATACACATCTTTCCCATTAACTCAAGAAAGTCTTATTGTTTAAGTTTGTCAATCCTTATTATGCCAGCGGCAAGGCAATGATTGCAATGGAGGGAGAACAAGGAGGCTGCCATGGTTACAAGAAGAGAAATAACTTGTGTGGGTGCCCTGATTGTCTTGATTCTAGGAAGTTTATTTAGAGAGATGCTTGCATGCTGATGGGCAGAAATGACTGAATGTGTCTAAATCATCACAGAATCAGTGAGATGGGGCTGCCCATTATAATAGGGCAATGGTATCCATGATACTAAAATACACTAGAGGAATATTCCTTAACGTGGTGATAGAATAGCAATCAGACAAACCTTCTCTCGAGTTGAGCCTGTGATGGGAAGAAGAAATCAAAGTTTATGTAAAATAGCACAGGATCCATCATATTTAATACCTGGCTATGACGGAAAGCCTCTTCAGACAGGTGAAACCTGACAAACACTATCCATTTCTGGTGATTATATGAGGAAAATAAATAGGTGAAGAACTTTGAAGAATAATAATAGTAATAATCTATGATCATATTCAAAGTTTTTCAAAGAACTTTCTTCAAAATACTCCTGTCACACATTATAAATATCACTAGCATTTTATACCTAAGAAATCAGAGTCCCTGGGGTGAAAAGCCTTGCCCAGCTGGCTCACTTACCTACTTTGTGAGTGGGATCCAAACTAAAAGGCCTTTATCTTCTGAATCAACATGTTTTTTTCCTTATTGCCTTCACTGTATCATTTTCTAATGGATGGAACTCTCTTTGTGCTAATACCATAGAAAATTTTGATTCGGACTTTGGTGAGACTGGATTAATTTCTCTACTCTTTTGCTTATTCTATGTCTAAACATGGTTAAGTCATTTAACCTATCTTTGCTTTAGTTTCTTTATCTTCAAAAAGGGACACTTAGATTAAATTATAATTAAGGTCTCATACTTCTAAATCCTATGAAATTCATAGGTCAAAGGATTGCTGATGATATGTTTGGGTGAATATAATATTGGCAGGACAATCAGACTAGAATACTGATGATGAATGGCTCTGCACCAACCTTGCAAGGATGGGATTGAGGAATGTGTGTGGCTGAAGTTGAGCTGAAACTGCTCTATAAATATTTTGCCAATGATTCTGATGAAAGTATAAAGGGCAGATTTTGAGATCACAAACCTGGGAGAGATACTCAGTCCTCTGGATGACAGAATTAAGATTCAAAAAAAGCTACAATCATGAATCATTTTTTTAATGCAAAATCCTATCCTTGGATTAAACAATTTTTAGGATGTTGAAACTGACTTTTGATATCAGGTAACATGAAAAGATCTGAAACCATGGTAAGAATGATTCAAAACTGTGACAAGACAATAAGAAAAAAGTGTAAAAGAAAAAAAAATAATTGTGTTAATAGAACCAAAGAATGGAAGCTATCATCCTGTGATATTCTGCCTTTGACAAAGTGATCTGAGATACACTCTTTTGTTCTGGGTGCCACATTTGAGAAAAGATGTGGATAAAAATTTGATTTCTAGCCAGAACACCTGTGTTCCTGCTCCATATTTTACTATTGTAACTTTGGGGGACCCATGTAGCCTACTGGGACTCAGTTTTCTCATCTGCAAAGTGGGAAGTTTACACTAAATTACTGTGTTATTTTGAATCAATTATCCTATGATCCAGAGAAAAGTGAGCAAATTGATCAAGAAATGGAAACCACCCCAGGAAGGCATCAGTTAAAAACCTCTGCCACTTTCTGTGGGACAATAGACAATTGACTTAGTTTCTTCATCTATGAAATGAAAAAGGGATCTGATTAGTGTTTTTTTTTTGTTTGTTTGTTTGGTTTTTTGCAGATCCATGTTTATATGGTTTAATCAGTCTCACCATAAGTGCCTGAGGAAGAATTTCAATTGAGGACTTCATTACTCCATTTGAATATACTACCCATACTACCTTCCAATAAGTGAATGTTCACTTATTCAGCTTGTGACAGAGTAAATGGTTTAATGGATGTGGGTTGAAACAGATGGGTTCTGAGGCTCCTTTTCATACCGAAAGTCAGAATTTCTATGACATCTAATTCTACAAAGGTACAAATCGATTACCTTGGTAACACCATCATGTAACATAACAGCTCCTGTGGAACCAATTCCCATAAATATTCAGCTAGGTAGTTGTTAGTATTTGATTAAAAGGTAGGTTTATAAATGTCAGAACATGACTAGAAGAAGAACATTTGCCTAAATCAGGACACATCAAAGCTGTTAGTTTCTTCAGAGCAAAAGGGATTGAAATATATTTCTTCTTCCTACACCTTTATTTGCTTCAGAATGTGAACAGAGAGTTTCCATGAACAAATCATGAAATGACTTGTTAAAATTATCCTCAGATTGTAGTCGAAAGAGCACTGGACAAACTCACTGAATATCTAAATTCCAGTTCTGGGATCAGCCAAGGACTCATTTGGGTTAGATCATATTTTATTGTTGAGAGCGACAGAAAAGGTGAAAGAGATTTTTGAGGTCATTGAAATCCATATGTTTGCTGATGCATTTAAGCTTCCCGAATCCCTTTTTTCATAGATTTAGAGCTGGAAAAGAAATTGGAAGACATTTGGGCAAATGTTTATTTTTTATGGGGGAACATACTGAAACTCAGAGATGCTAAATGTCTTCTCAGAGGTCAAGCTTCTAATAAATGGTAGAGCTAGTATTTGATTACAAACTTTAAAGTCTTGATTTGGGAGGGTCTTCGGGGGCCATCGAAACTACTCATTTCATAACTAAGGCTCAGGAAGTGAAGTCAGGAAGTGCTCCCTGACCTCAAAGGACTGATACTCTCTAGGGAGAAGATATAGCACATCATCCCAGGCTATATTCATTGGACATTATGAACTATTAGAGATAGAAAGGACCTTCAACATAAAATCCAATACCCTTATTTTTGGCAAGAAATAATAATGAGGCTCAGAGATGCGACATCATTTGTTCAATCACATTCATAACACCGATCAGATTAGATCCAAAATCTCTTGATCCAGGGAGATTTCCAATTCATTGCTCTCTTTTAGATCAATGGAAAAAGGATGCTAGAAATTTGGCCCTTTTCTTTCCAAAGACAAAGAACACCAAATACTTACTAAGGCTAATAAAAAGACTTATTTCAAGATGAACTGAACAACCAACCTTACTCCATTACAGGGTGGCTGGTCCACTTCCTACACATTCTTGTTATTGCCAAATATATACCACAGACGAGTCAGATTTTGTTTCAATTCTGTGGATTCAACTAATAAGTGCCCAACATAGTTACCAGCTTACAAAAGTGGCTTGGATTGTTTTAAAGAGTCATTCCTAAATCATCTATTAAAATGCCAATGCACAATGAAAGCTGGTGACAGAAAATTGCAGGTTGGGATCCCTTTAATTAGGGGCTAGGTGAGCATGATTTGTAATTTGATTGTCTTGGGCTTTTATGTAAAAGTACAGAGAATCAATTGGAGAGACTTTTTCTATGATCAAGCAGTTTTTATATCTTACCTTTCAAGGAAACTCAAAATAAAACTGTTTCTCCCATCTACTCAAATCTGGAAAACAAGATTTAATGTAATGAGATTAATTAAAAATGGTAAGTCATATGTTTATATGTGTGTCTTTATTTTGCCAGAATAAATGCACAACTTTAGTCAATTTGATGAATATTTTATACTGTTTATGTGTTGCCCTTGAGAGTAGTCCAATGGTCACAAGTCAAAGAGAGACAGGTTTTGAAGCAAAATGAGGAAATAATTTTTGATGACTAGAATTGCCTAAGGGTACAGTAGAAAATGTTATAGAATGGTGATTTCCCCATTACTGAAAATATTGAGCAAACTGGATGACTATTTCTCCTTGGATCATAGCATTATAGATTGAGAGCTAGAAGGGACCTTAGAGGTCACCCAGTCTGAGCCCTTCATTTCAGAGATGAGGAAACTGAAGCATGGAGAAATGAAGTGACTTGACTATGGTCACACAGGTCATAAGTAGCAGAGATATTATTCAAATCAGGCTCACTGACCCCTTATCTATTATTCTGTCCATTGCATTAAACTATAGATGAAGTTATTTCATAAGAAGAGAAGTTGGATTAAAACACCTCTAAAGCACTGATTAAAATTATGTGATTTTGAAATGTGAGTTTGAAATTAAAATGTTCTTTTGTAAAACAAGTCATATTTTAAAGACTCTAGGCAATCTAAATAAGGTTAGAAAGTATAATGGGAAATTCCCTTTTTTTTTAAATAATGTAACTCCTTGTGTAAAGAGAACCACTTCTCCTTAGCCCTTTTCCAAAAGGTATTTGGTAAAGCCATTTTGCTCTATGCCTTCTGTGCTAAAAGTGTTATTTTAAGAAATATAACCCTGTTGTAACAGTGGATAAAGGACTAGGTTCAAAGCCAGGAAATTATAGATTAAATTGCTGCCTTTTGACATGCAGTTGTCCTTCATAACCAAAGGGGATCAAAATGACATCAGTGGTCATGTCTTTTGACTTATCCATTAACAGGACTAGAGAGAGGCAAAGTTATACAAAGTTGCCTCACTCTCTCTTCTAGAGTCATTTAAGCCCAATGGCAAGACAAAAGTCAAGACAACTGGTGATCCAAAGGTAAGTACATCATCTGTCAGTTCTCTAGTCAACTCTCTATAATTAGAAACTGTAGAGTTTTGGTAGAATGAATTTCTTCTCTCTAGAGTTCTCCCTACCAGTGAAATCATAGATCCATTCCCTATTCCTATTTGATACTGACAATCAGGAGATCTCGGCAGGATTATCTGTTAATCTAACTTCCAAAGAATTTAGTATGATTTTAACATATCCATAGGGGAATGCTTTATTAGAGAAATGCCTTTAGGGTATTTTCACAATTATCTATAACAAACCATGGTAGGACAATATTGGGTTGTGTTTTTTTTTTTGTTTTGTTTTGTTTTGTTTTTCAAACAACTGAATGATTATTAGGACATGTTTAGAGATAGACTAGTTGCAAAAGCCTGCTTCCTCATTTCTCATTTCTGCAAGGATGCCCTTGATACATATGTAAATTATGTCCATAAAAATTTTATAGAGACAAGAAAGTAGGCATATGGGATGATAGTAACTTATCTATGTTCTCAATCACTTCTTTTTTTTTAAATTATACCATCCATTTTTTAAAGTTTGTCCGTTATTTTCCACTCGTCCTACTTCTAAAGCAATACCCCTAAAATTTCAATATTGTGCTCCTCCAACATGGATATTTTTACTCCTATTTGTCCCTCTCAAGTTCATCTTCTCTATTAAATTTTGTTGTATATTATTTTCACTTCACAAAATCAAATAATTACTAAATATGAGAAGTGGAATCACTGTCCATATGATACAATTCATCTCTGAAAAATATCCTCCATCATAGAAGACACAACAGGTAGCCATCTAAAATTTTTTTATTGTTTTTGATAGAATGTGGGGGTAGGGTAGAACAAGAATGGCAGGAAGTATCTTTAGAGGTTGCTCAATATATTTTTAACTTTAATTTTTAATATATATTTTCATCATTAAAATATATTTCATCAAATATGGCCTAATGGCACATTATAAATAACACTCATTTGAAAAGGTTATTGAAAAAATTATTTATTTTTAAAAACCTTTTTAAAAATTTTTAAAATTTTATTTTATTTTTCATTTTATTAATTTAATTATTAATTTTATTTTTAAAATTTTATTTTTAAAAACCTTTATGTTGCTAGTTCTTCTTTCTGGAGCTAAAAAGCACATGGCAACTGTTCAAATATTTGAGGAAAGCTTTTATGTCTAGAACTTTTTTCTTCTACCTAAACACTCCCAGAGTTCCTACAATTCATCCTCATAGGTGGTGGAACCAAGATTTTTTTTTTAAACCCTTACCTTCCATCTTGATATCAATACCATGTACTGGTTCCAAGGCTGATGTCAAATCATTAACAAATACTCTTTGAGTCCAACTATTCACATCTTGAATGTGTGTGTAGCTAGAAGAATATGTTAAGCTTTAATAAATGTTTTGTTCAAGACTCATTAAACTGTAATAGAATTTCTCTGATCTACAAGTTGACTAACTCTTTAAAATGAATCTAGACTATTTTAGAATGGTCTATACTTTATTGCATCATTCTGACTCTTGATGATCATTGCCTTTTATAACATCTCTTACCATCTTTTTAATAATACATATTGAATTTGTATAGAAATTGTATTCAGGCACTCTACCCTATAATTGGCAGTTTCTATTCTCATTCACATTCTTGAATATTGCCACCTTTGTCCTCCCTTAGTCTAAGCAATAATTTTTCTGT
Organism: Monodelphis domestica; assembly: GCF_027887165.1. Classification (NCBI taxonomy): domain Eukaryota; kingdom Metazoa; phylum Chordata; class Mammalia; order Didelphimorphia; family Didelphidae; genus Monodelphis; species Monodelphis domestica. The sequence continues at coordinate 732,491,607 of NC_077227.1, forward strand.
TTTTCATGACCTTTTAAAATATCATGAATTGTAGTTCAATAACCACATCCTCCAAGTCTTTCTGTAAATGAGGAATCATTACATTAAGAACTGGTAAATATGATGGCTGAACCACCATTGTGACATCAGAAAGAGTACAGTGAATAGAGCCCCTACAGAGACAGTCTCAATTATTAATCATTGTGAAGGCCATCACAGTGTAATAATCCAGAAGTAGTGATTCTACACTTATTGATAAAACAACTACAATAACTAATGATCCTTGATAGCATTTAATATTTTAAGATCTACAAGGTGCTTTACAAACATCTCACTTTGCCCTCACAAAACCCTAGAAGATGGGTGCTATTATTATCTAAAATGTATTTATCAGGAAACTGAAGCAGATAGAGTTTGGAACCTATCCAGAATCACTCAGCTAATAAGTATCATATGCCAAAGTTGAATTCAGGTTATCCTTACTCCAAACCAAGCACTTTTATCAACTGTGCCACTCAGCAGCTTCTAAATGATAAAAATAGATGATAAAATAAAATCTATTCAATTTTTATCTTGTTATTGTCTTCCTTCAGTTTACTACTAAGTCCTGGAATGAGGACTAACCTCGAAATATTTCTCAAAATATCCTGGTCTTGAAATGGAATTATAGACTCAATTACCAACATCTGGTTCAGCTGCAGAAATCCTTCAACTATGCTAGCAAAACAGTATTTTTTTTAGCTGATCAGCCATTACTTATGCTAAATCTTCACTCCATGCCCAATACTTCTTTCTCCATTAACCTCATGACATCAGGATCTTTCAGAGCTGAGAAATAATGTGGAACACATTAGCTCTAGGCAATCAAATCTCTGCATGGCTGAGAGGGTTAAAGAGTCAACATATTTCTAAACATTTGGCTCTAGGTAAAAGTCATCCTGTTTCTTACTAGCTATTGGTAAGTTTGGGGGTAGATTATGAGCCATTGGCAAACAGTTCTAACCCAATGTTGAATCCCTCAGAAATGTAACAAAATTCATTGCAAATATAAAGTGCTCCTGGGGTTACTGTTTCTACCATGATCTTCAATAAAATGAATTTCTTCTAACCCTATGAAACCTAAAATTTGATTGCTTTAGGCCAGTGCAGAATAGGTCATTCCCTTTGGAACTAATCAAATCCTTAAATATATTTTTAATCTTGGGAGAAGTACATTATATAAATGGTACAAGTCAGTCAAATTTACAATTATGATTTTCAGTCTCAAGAGATATACTTATTTTGCAAAGTAAAATGTGGGAGCAGATCTCTAATGACTTAGAGAGGTGAGAACAGGATAATCATTGCAGGGACCTGAAAGAATTTATGGACACAATTCCTCAACCAATGGAGTGAGCTTTAAAAAATTAGGCAAAATCAATCAATCAAAATATAAAAGAATTTTCTCTCGAGAGTAAATATCTGTTAGCCAGTCAAGTTCATTTTTAAGCACCTATTTTCCAGGAATTTTGTTAAAATCTGTAGGTTATAAAATATCCCCATTGGATTGTTCAAACTAAAGAAGCAGTGAGTTTGGCTTGGATTCCTGGAAGTAACTAAAACTGTATTAAGCAGAGAATTAACAACTCTTCAGAAAGTAAAGTAATGATTGTTATTAGACCACATGATTTCATCACGAATAATTGGGACACATTATAATTCTTGTTTGATTTTCTTTTATTCAAGGTTACAAGATTGGTTGGCCATGGGGATGACAAAGAATTAACGTACATGGATTTTGGAAAGACTTTACAGAATGATTCATGATAAGCTTTGTGGACAACAAAGAGAAAAAAATAATAGGTTATGTAAACCTTAAAATTTCTTAGACTTATAAATGTTGGAAATTTCACCATTGGGAAATTTCATACTTGAAAAATTTCCTATTGATAGTGGGAACTGTAAACTTTTAAGGTTTACAGTTAGTCCATGGAAGAGAGAAGAATAGCATTTTATATAGCTCCTACTATGTCCCAGGTTCTGTGCTAAGTGCTTAAAAACATTATCTCATTATTTAATTCTCATAACAACTCTGGGATATAGGGGCTATTATTATCTCCATTTTACTACTGAGGAAACTAAAGCAAATAGAGATTAAGTAGCTTGCTCAGGGAAACATAACTAGTAAGTATCTAAAGCTAGATTTAAATTCAGTTCCTCCTAACCCCAGATCTCTATCCATTGTGCTACAAATTGCCTCTACAGTTAGTCCAGTTAGGGATGCTTGGGATTATCAAACAAAGAAGCATTTTTAAGTACCCATTCTATTGAGGTCCCTGTATCAGGTATAAGAGTTACCTCTCTTCAAGAAGGTTGTATACTACTTAGAGGATGACAGGAACTGTAGACTGTAGATTACTAACATCAGCCTCTTTCATGATACTAGAAGCTTTCAACAACTCAAATGACTAAGTGACTTAATAATCTTGTAGACTCATAGCTTCCTTATACCGAAGAAGAAATTGAAGGGTAGAGAGGTTGACTGAGACCCTCCAGGGAGTCAATGGCAGAGCTGGAAACTAGGATAATGGTACCTAGAATATTATCTTATTTCAGCCTCATAACAACTAGTTAAAGTAAGATTTTATCCATTTTACAAATGAAAAATTGAAGTGGAGGGAAACTAAGGGACTGATCTTACAACTAATGAGTATCAGAAATTGCATTTGCAATTAACTCTTCCACCAAAACTATATCATAATATTTCTTCTACCTGATGTGGTTTCTTCTCATTGTTGTTGAGGAAAGCATCATTTTACCATTCATATAATTGAAGGCATTAGTAGTTGATCCATATTTATATTAGTCACTTACCAGTAGACCAATTCTTAGACTTCATGGATGAGGAAATTGAGTAGTGAAGAGATTGACATCATCTGCATGAGCTCTGGCAAGCCACTAATCTCTCTGGCCTCAGTTTCTTCTTTGGTTAAATGAAAAGCACTGTTATTTTTAAGATTCTTTCTAGGACTAATTAGCATTCTATGATTTGAAGACCTCAATCATATTAGTAACAATGAAGTACTTTAGTAAACTTTCTGTTGCTTTTTAAGGTTGATTTCACAAAAAAAAAAATCAAAAGTTCTCTACATTATTGAAAGCAAATTTGTAGGATACTATTTAGCGGAGGAGAAATGCATTGCCAAAATTAAAAACAAAAAACAAGACATCTTTGCCAAGAACCCATATTAGCATTAGTGAGGATGGAAATAACAGCAAATGTGTTTCCATATCCAAAAGGGCCAGGAAAGATCAGTTACAATCCAAAGCTGTTGGCAAAGGCATTTGTTCACCCAGATTATGAAACCAAAAGCACAGAGCACATTATTAAAACCCTATGCTTGTTTCTTTCTCAGTATTCAATCTATCTCAGTCAGCACTTCTCTTTAAATGCAGTCTCCAAATCGCCCATCCCTTCTCTTTTAGAAACGTTTAATTTTTCTGAATGTTGGATCTGTCCAAATGCTGGGAGAGCACGCAGTCAGGACATGGGTTGAAATGACGAATAGGCTCTGTATGCAAAAATAGCAGTTAGAATGCGTGTCTGCAATTAAAAAAAATCTGTGATTTCCTCTTTCAATCCTCTCCTTCCCCCAACTTTTCATAATTATTAGTTTGTTTTCTAAACTTTTACGTAAATTAATGTTTCTCAAATTCCTATCTCCTTGAGAATTGAAATGATTTAGTTTAGTTAGTTGCTTTCTTTTTTTTTTTAACAAATCTTATCTAAATACTACCTAGCTCATAGTGGGAGCATGATTAATGCCTGTCATTGATTGACTGATTGCTTCTGCTATTACCCAATTAGGAGGTAAGATTTGATCTAGGCAGCTGGATGGTGCAATGGATAAAGTGCCAGGCCTAAAGTTAGGAAGACTCACTTTACTGAATTCAAATCTGGCCACAGATACTAGCTGTGTGACCCTGGGCAAGTCACTTAAGCTTGTTTGCCTCAGTTTCCCCATCTGTAAAATGAGCTGGAGAAGGAAGTGGGAAACTACTTCAGTATCTCTGCCAAGAAAACACTAAATTGTGTTATGAAGTATCAGGCATGAGTGAAATGACAAGAACGGTGGGGTAGGAGTGTGAAAATATGAGAATGAAAGTATGTCACCGACAGATGTATTCAAAATGCATATGGAAGCATACCATTCTTCATTTTATTTCCTCCATGGATTTTTCTCTAGTGTAAGCAATAAGTATTTTGTTTTACAACACGATGAACATGGGCATATATATTGTATGATAACATATTTCAACCTTTGTTATTCATTCATATATATATAATAACACATATATGTCCCCTTTGGGGTGAGGTGAAGAGGTGGGAGGGAAGGAGAGCCTTTAGATTGTAAAATATTAGAAAACAAATATTAGAAATTATATCAACATACTAAAAATATTTTTTCCAACCTTAGAAAGGGGTCAAAGAAAATGGAAAACAAGTAAACAACAAAAAAAAATATTAACATTATATTTCTCTCATTTTTAACAACTACAAATGGGGTTAACCACTAGTCATCTGATAAATATTTCTTAGTTCTTAACTGTGGGCATCAGGAAGTTATGTAGGCATGTTATGCAAGGCTCATTTTAGCTGGGAAATTGAAAGACGTTAAAGTAGAAAAAGCTAAAGTAATGGATAAATATATATGTAAGTGCAGCCCCTGACTCCAGGGGAATTGTATATCTTCATCAAGATGATCTAATATACTCAAGATAGATTGATACAATTTTAAGGGGCTCTAAATCAGCCTAACTAATGATAAAAATCTCAAAGTCCCAAAATTCTGTGGTCCATTCAGGGTTTGGGCTAGTATCATCTAGATAGAAAGCAACTCTTTATGAGCAGTTATTGGAGCAATCCCATTTCTTTAGTCCAGTCAATGATTGGAACCCAGTGCATGAAGGAGATGGGGACTAAAGGTATGCTCTTAGCTTCATGAGAAGTTGTATATTAAACAATAACCTATCATTCGATCAACTTTGGGTAAAATCTTGACTATATTCCTTAAAATTCTGAATTTAAGTGGAATAAGTGAATAATACATTTGACCTAAACATTGCAGGTCTGGATTCAAAATTGGATTTAAAAATTCTCTCTTCAATATTTATTACTTGTTGGATTTTTACAGTCACCTTTCCAATTTGAGATTTAGCTTTTTTTGTTTTGTTTTATTCTTATCTCTAAGACAGGGGTAATGATCTGTAAACTATATGCAACGAATGGTAGTTATAAACAAAAAACCCTGTAATTGTTAAACTATATCAATGAGGCCTGGAGATGGGAGGTCCTGGGTCTAAATCTGGCCTCAGACATTTCCTAGCTCTATGACTCTGGGCAAGTCACTTACCTCAATTGCATAGCCCTAACCACTCTTCCACCCTGGAATCTTGTATTAATTCCAAGACAGAAGGTAGGGGTTTAAAACAATAACAACAATGCACTACAACAATATGAATAATTACCATAAATAATTATAATATTTACAATAATAAATGGAGATGTCATTAGTGAGCTCATAAGGATTGACCAAGGAGCATCTTTAAATGTTAGGCATTTTAATCTCTTCATTGACTGATAGGTTGAGAATTAGAAGGGAATTAAAGGGTATCTAGTGATGCCTATTTTTGCAAGGATCATTAATTAAGATATTTTTTATATTTTAAAATAATTTTTATGGCTACTGGTCATAGGCTGCCAAACCTGTCTTATCTAATCTCCTTAAAAAGGAAACTGAGGTCCTGAGAGAGGAAGTGACTTGACCAAAATTAGACAAAATGAACCTCAAGCATAGACGATCTAAATCAAAATCCCAGTGCTCTTTCCACTGCCTCCTATGATATTCCTTCCTCGCAAATAGAATTTATTTATTTTCTGATTGCTAGGTATATTATTCTTCCATGTTTTTCCTATTTTCTCTCATACCCTGGAGAATCCTCTCATGTACAACAAAAGGCATCTTCACAAGTAAAGAATTGAAGAAGTTTGGCTGGCCAAGTAGGTGTGAAAAAATATCTGGAGGTTTCAGTGGATTTGAGCAACTTAATGACAGTCAATAGAATAATAAGGAAGCTGCAAAAATAATGTTATTGTCGACTGAATTAAGAGATGCCCAGTGTTTAGAACAAGTGGTAATAAATAGGTAGCCTGTACTGTGAGGTGATCAAAAGTCATGTGGAATGTGATTTTCGGTTCTAGGAAACATATTTCATGTTTGGCATTGATTAGATGAAGAGGATTCATAAGAGGATGACTGAAATGGTTAAAAAACTGGGGGGGGTGACAGTTGAAGGGATTAGGAGTATTAATCAAGTAGAAAGATATGATTTGAAGGATATAATTTCCCACCAGGATACTTTCCAAGACTTCATATTTTTGAGAAACTTCATTCTGAAAAAGAAAACAATTTGGAAACCCAAACTTTTTCAGTACCCTAATCCCTGGGGTCCTTCCATATATCTGGGTGGAGAGGATGAGAAGTGGATATCTAGGAGCTCATCCTTGATCCTCTTCCATTTAAGGATGGCATCTAGCGAAATTTCAGTATTTCCTACCTTCTAGTTTTTTGGACTTCATCATCTACAGAAAATCATCAGTATTCAAGTTGAAATCACCTCAAAAATTCAGCTCTTCTAATCCTAGCTGCCTTAACCATAATCTCTGCTTGACTATACCTCCACCACCCCCCCCCCAACAATCAAGTATCTTTTTATACTTTTTTCACATTTTTTTGGTCATCTCCATCAGATTGTTAGCTCTTTCAGGGCACAGACTGTCATATGCCTTTCTTTTATCCTTGGTTATTAGCACAGTACCTGGCATAGATTAGGTATTGAATACATGTTTATTGATTCTGACAACTATAGTTCCCATGTATTTGAAGAGCTCTCATGTGGGGAAAAAAAGAGTGGAAATTTTTGACCTATAAGGCAGAAACAAGTACAATGAGAAGAAGATGCAGAAAGGGAAATTTATGTTTTAAGTAAAGAAAAAAATAATCAACCTTATTTTTTCTTCCCCTTCCTCCTTCCTTCCTTCCTTCCTTCCTTCCTTCCTTCCTTCCGTCCTTCCTTCCTTTCTTCTTTCTTTCTTTCTTTCTTTCTTTCTTTCTTTCTTTCTTTCTTTATTTCTTTCTTTCTTTCTTTCTTTCTTTCTTTCTTTCTTTCCTCTTATTACTGCTACTTTCTTTCAGTTCCCCATCAATATTTTCTCTCCATCTAGGCTGTGAAGTCATTGAATTGTAAGGATTAGACTTTTTACATAATAACATTCTCTATACCACCAAAAACCTAACAAGTGATTCAGTAAATTGACTGGTTGATTTTTATAAAGATTAAGTAGATAAGTCCTTAAAAATCTTCAGAAGCCTCTCTCTCCCCACATCTGGTTGAACACTGTCTTATCAATAAAAAATACTAAGCAGAGATGGATTGAGTCTGGTTTCAACCCATTCATTTAATAAGCAACTTAACAAGCTTAATAATAGTAAAATGTAATCATAAATATTAATAAGCATAAACAATCATAAAATAACAATAATAAAACTTACTAAACAGGTATTATATTTGGTCCAAAGATGCCAAGCTATAGTCTGTTGGAAGGGAGGGTAGCCAGTACTCATACACTTAAATAAATGCATTATTTCATAAATATGGGCATCCCTTTCCAAAATACAAAGCATCCTATTCCACTCCTGTCTTTTTCTGTAACAAAGATGTCCATGGTCTACTCCAAGTTTACACCATGGTGCCTACCCAATGTTCTGAGGTCTTTTCTCAACTTCCCTTGACATGGGGAGGTACTAGTGGAGTACCATCTACTTGGCATCCCTTTCTGATCACAAGTGGCAAGCACAATTTTTCTTTATATTTCATGTCCTCTTGATGAAAATATGTAAGTAAATAAAAGATACAGACATTGTAACAAAAAAGAAGGGAAAAGAAAGAATACCTAGTGTAAATATCTACTGAATATACTTCAAAGTTAGCTTAGGATTCTGGAAGGGGGATAAGTATATATAAATACAAGAGATAGTAAAGTGGAATCTTGGATTTTGATGTTGGTTGTTAGATACTCATAGAGAACTACTATGATGTCCCCTTGTATTTGTACTTCTTAAGACCATATTTTAAGGAGTTTGGGCAACCTCTCTAATGGACATTATAAACTTGGGAGTAGATGTATAACCCCAAACTTCTGAAGTCACCGTCTAGCTACCAAGGACCTGGATGTGGACATTTGTCTTATTTTGACCAAGACCAAAGGAGCCTCAGCATTGATGAGATTTAAGTGAATTAACTTTCCAAAGACAATTCAAATCAACCACAAGACATCATCCGTTTAAATCCTCAATTCTAACTATTTATATTGTATAAATTATATATGAAAATAAGAATTAATAAATGAATAATACATGTAGGGATAAATGAAAGAGCAAACTGAATAGAAAGACCCACAAGGGCACCTTTCACTAGTAGCAATAATTAAACATAAAATAATAATATTAAATAATATTGAAAAACCCAATTGTTCATCCCTCAATTCAGCTCTATTAATGTTCCTTTCAGAAGGGCCAAACAATTATTCCTTTCTTGCAGTTTTATCAAGGAGGACCCTTCTCTTTCTTTCTGTTACTACTCAGAGGTGAACAGCACCCAGACTTTATGTCAACCTAATTAAGAATCCCTCCTCTGAGATAATCTCATGTCTCTCCTAATGAGTCCTTAGATTTCCTTTTTATAAAAAGCAATAATTCTCTTATTTTCTTTTTAGAGACTTTTTTTAAACCCTTACCTTCTATCTTAGAATCAATGCTAAGTATTGGGTCTCAAGGAAGAAAAGCAGTAAGGACTAGGCAATGGGGGTAAAGTGACTTATCCAAGATCACAAAGTTGGGAAGTGTCTGAGGTCCAATTTGAACCCAGGACCTCCAGGTCTGGCTTTGTCTCCACTAAGCCATCTAGCTATTCTTTTCAGAATTCTTCTTAACTTTGCTATCACACATAAGCTACTGTTGGCCCTTTACTTCTTGAGAAAGAATGTGCATGAGAGCTTTAAGCAACAGATGTCCCCATCTTTCCAATGACATCCTACAAAAGTGGCAACATGTTTAAACTATGAAGTATTATGTGCATAGTCAGATAGTAGACTAGCATTTATTAAGCACCTATGATGTGCCAGCCTCTGTTCTATGTGCCAAGCTATAACGTTCTATTATTTGATCATCAAAATTAATGTTGTTTTCCAATGCTTAATTCTACCTCCTCATTCTATAGATGGAGAAAATGGATCCCAGAGAGGTTAAATGATGTTTCCAAGGTGAAATGGGTAGGAAGTGCCAGAACTAGATCCCACTCCAAAATCAGAGAGCTTTCAAGTGTACCAGGTCATTATTAGGGTAAAGATCATGGTTCAACCAAAGAATTTAGAATCCAAGTTAAGAAGGATGTTTATTAAGCAGCAGAGTTACAGAAAACTCTGAAGGAAAGTCCCCTACAGATACAGAGTGATGGGGAGAAGACTACAGAAGAGTCTCCTGAAAGATCAGGTAGCAGACTTATTCCTTTAAAAACAGTCATTTGAAAGCAATCTAAAATTGTCCTGGAGGGCAAAGCTAAGTGACTTTTTCTCACTAAAATTCACTCTGCAAGTTAGAAAGGAAAAAAACAAAACAAAACATTTCTCCCCCTCCCCTCTACCCCCCCATCTTCCTCCATCTTTATTACTGTAGGGCAAAGTGTAGTGGATTAACTCAAACCCAGAGCCTTACCCTCAGGTCAGTAACTATAGCTTTAAGGGAAGACTGGGACAAGAGAGTCCTAGAATCAGTACAGGGTTCTCGGTATCCTCCAAGAAGGTTCTAGGAGTAAGACATGCCTATTGTTTCCCTTCAATGGGTTCTATTCCCTAGCATGGATATTTTGGAACCTTTTCTTCACTATTTCTCACCATGTGATATCATGCAGCTATGAAATGGGCTGAAGCCCTACTATGGCTTTGAAGAAGGGGATTTCAATAAAGTAAATAAGTTTCCCTATAAAATATACTATTGATTAGTGAGATGTTTTATTATATGTAAATAAATATATAGCTGTAGATATAGATAGATAGATATAAAACACATATTTATACACTATCATATGGAATTTCTATCTGAGAGGATAGAAGAAAAGGGATGCTGATAGAAACATAGGTGATATAATGACAAAAATTACCAATAAGGAAATACAAATAAAATATGTAATCACTTTCCTGTCCATGTTTACAGACTCCCCAAAATTAATCTTTCAACTACCTGGGACTTTGTGCATTCTAGGGTAAGAATACGTGCTTGAAGGGGAGTTTGGACCAAGAGATTTCCAGGATTAGCACAAGGTTCCATGTTTTCTAAGAAAGGGGCAGCTAGGTGGCCCGGTGGATAGAGTGTCAAGCCTGAAGCCAGGAAGATTTATCTTCTGGATTCACATCCAGCCTCTGATACTTACTAGCTGTGTAACCCTGGGCAAGCCACTTAACTCTGTTTGCTATTTTTCTTATCTGTAAAGTGAGCTTGAGAAGGAAATGGCAAATCACTCCTGTATTTTTCCATAGAAACTCTCAAATTGGGTAACAAAGAATCAGACATGACTAAAACAATTGAAAACAACATAAACCCTATATCAGCATCCTGTAATTTTTTCTAGAGATTACATCATATTGAGATGTCACAGATCTGGGAGGTGGATGGTATTTCATCAAAGCCCTAAGGTAGGATTCTTAATCCTTTTAAGGTGTGATTTTACCAACATCTGTGAACTGATTCTCAGAATAATACTTTTAAGAACATAAAATAAACCAAAGTTAGTCCAATATTTTCATTAAACAATATTCTTTAATATTGTGATAAATAGTAAGACACTGAAGAAGGGGGGGGAAACTAGGAGAAATTTAGTTGTTAATAAGAATAAAAGATATTGGAGTCAGCTAGGAGGCTCAGTGGATTGAGAGTCAAGTCCAAAGATGGGTGGTCCTGGGTTCAAATTTGTCTACAGGCACTACCTCACTATGTGACCCTGGGCAAATCATTTAACCTCTATTGCCTAGCCCTTACTATTATTCTGCCTTGGAACCAATAGACAGTTTTTATTTTAAGATGTAAGGTAAGAACTTTTAAAAAAGACTAAAATATAGCAAATAATGAATAAAAGTAGAAAGATACATGTATGCACATATATGTATAAAGTCATATATGTGTGTACATGTATGTATATATACATATATATAGTGTGTATGTATAAATATATTCTCATTCAACTTCAGAGATGCCTTAGTATCTACCCATAGAGGCTTCAGGGTTTCATGGGCTCCATGTTCAATATCTATGCTCTAAAGATTAATATAGAGCTTCAGGGTTCTCTGACATAGTTTAATGGACTAAGGCTTGCCTTTTAAGGACTCTGCACCATAGCAGCCACCTTGAGCATATTGTCTAATATATCTAACTCAGAGATATCACTAATGTAAGAGATGGGTCAGCACCTTCTCTGGGCTCTAGAGAGGCTGGGGAAAGAAAGTCCTGGGATCAATCCTATGCCTTAGTTTCCTTTGGGATTATTCAGAAACTAAGACACACCTGCTATTTCCATTTAATGGACTCTATGCCAACTATGAGCATCCTTGATTGTTATCTGGAATAATTCATGTATTGGGCTATCATGGAATTAGGGGATGGATCAAAACCTTTACCAAGACCTCTATGTCCTACATTATTATCTGTGAGAATTATTTATTTACTATATCAATTTCTATATAAGGATCCCTGAGAATTTCTGTGTCTGAATTCTGGATAGAAAATTTCATTCAGTCTACAGCTATTTACATTTTCTTTGTCCTTAGGAATCCCAAAGAATGTCTTCCTTTTAAAGGAAATTGGATTTAAAATGAAGGTGATAAGGGTTCTTTTCCTGTCTATGGGAGCCCCATGTGATGGGGAGGGATACATAATTTGGTGGACCACCTCCTCATTAGCTACTTACCAATTAGAGATGTCTTGAGATTTTCATGGGATGAGCTGAATAATGAATTCCCAAAAGCATATATAATTACCTGATCCAGGTCCATCAAGTCTTTGGTTGCTGAAAGGGCCAATAGGACCTGCTTCATTATTGGTTATAATGCTGGCCTGATCAATAAATTGATTTTTTTTTACCTAAAATCAGTCCCTAAAAGTAATTTTAATCATAACACATAATTGAGTACAGGAGATTACTTCAATGATGGAACTTGAAACAATTAAGAAAATGACTTAAGAAGCTTACCCGATTCATACTGCAAGTATGTTTCAGATATGGCACTAGAACCCAAGTCTTTGTCACTTCAAGGTTAATGCTTTGTCCTCTACAACATCTTGCTGTGCTGTGAAAATGGAGGCTAAAGGAAAGAGATTCCTGAGGGTTATGAGGCAAGAGATAAATTGGATAAATATACACAGAGCATTCCCCTAGATTAAAACACTGCCTGTCAAAATGGGGGGATGATTTAGGGGGGAAATAACCACCCAGGAGTCATAGAGAGCTTGGCATTTCCCCAGTGTATTCCCTTGTGATGGGTGGAACATGGAATTGCTAGGATGAGTGGGAAATTGTGAATACTTGGTCTTTATTGCTGAAGAGGATGAGGCAACTGCCAGTGGCGGCACCTCCTGGTGGTTAAAAAGGATTAGTTACAATTCAGTCTGCAAAGAGGGGAGATGGTAAATATACCTACTGGACCACATCAGTTAAGGCATGGAATTAGAACTGAATTAATAGTATTTAATTCTGCAATGCTGCCAAGGTATATAGTTTAAAAAAAATAAAGAATGGGGGAAAAGAGAAGCATTTCAAAGGCTCTGCTATCTCAGGAACTTGTGATAAGTCAGCTTTGGACATCAACCTTGATGCTACTTCCTAGTTTTTAAAGTGTTGCTGTAAAATAAACATCCTCTGCCCCCCTCTCTGCCAAGCTCCCAACTCCGACTTTTGGACAATGCAGGCTCATTGAACAGCTGGCAATCACACCCATTCCTGCATCCACAATGGAAAATGCTGAGGTTCATTACACTGGAAAAAGAATGCCGTTTGTTTCCATGCTACTGTCTCCTCCTTCCCTAAAGATTAGCCATCAGCATTTTTCAATGGCCCTTTTTCTTGAAATTTAATTCAGTTACAATTTTCAGCCCAATCCAGATGGCGGAGCACATGGTAAAATCAAAACTGAGTTTCCCTGTCATAGAGGAATATGTTACTGCTCTGGACCAGGCAGTGAAATCGAGTCTCTGTGAAAGTCACAAGACAACAAAGGTACATTAGGAGAAAGTTTATGATTCCTACGGAAAAGCACAATGTGGTCTTCCTCCAAAGGAGTGGTGGCTTCCAAAGTCAATTCGCCGGTGCCTCCGAATGCATACATCACTCTTCAGTGGGGGATCATGAAATTCTCCTACTATTTTCAACTTACTTCAATTTAGTTCATTCATTCATTCATTCATTCAGCCACATACATTTTTGTAAATTAGGTCATTTAGAAGTTCCAAAAAGGAGGAAAGGATGTGAAAACTAAAAGCGGAAGATATAAAAATAGTGGAAAGAACAAAGACCTGGAAGTCAAGTGGTCTGTGTCATATTATTGCTTGTCCTCGTCCAAACGATGGTTCCCTATAATATTTCGGAGCCTCAGTTCTCTCATCTGTGAAATATAAAGCTGCTCTAGATGATCTTTAATGTTAATTTTAGCTCTAAAAATCTGTGAGACTACTTGTGAGTCTTTATAGCCCAAAAGGAGGAAGGGACTTTGCATTTGGAAGAATTCATCTTTCTTTGGGCTAGCTGTCTAAAAAGAACATATTTGTATGCTTTGGGGATGATTTTTACTTGGAAAAGAGGAAAGGTGATATATTCATGCTGGTTCTGCTCCAAGGGACACTAGGCAAATGTTACCCAGGTAAATTTGAAGACTGATGTGCTCAAGGAACTTAGTAGAAGTCATAGATGATATCACATTTGGGGAGTGGCTGGAATATTTTCTCCTCTACCAGAGTGCTGATCTAATCTGTCAGTCAGTCAGTCAGTCAATCAGTCAGTCAGTTGTCAAGTCTTGAGTGTCTGCTACAGATCAGGCACTGTTAGAAGCTCGGGAGGTACCAAAAAATGGCCAAAGCCAGTTCTTGTCTTTAAGGAGCTTATTATTTAATATTAGGGGAAGACAACAAATAATTTAGGAACTTGTTTCATCTTCCATTTGTAGCCAGTTCTAAAGGCTTTAATATCAGCTTATTTCACACTCTGGTGAAGTTCTTTGGATGTGTTGGGCACAATTCTGGAGAATCTGAGCAATCTGATCCCATCACTGAATCCTCATTTAGTTCTACCTTAACTGTCCCACTAGAATTAACACAGGTACTGGGTCTGGAGTCAAAGGAACAGGGTTCAAATCCTAACTCTTATACCATGGGTATGCTTGCAATCAATAAATCAATAATTGGCAGCAACAGATTAATGGTCTGACCATGAGGCAAGTGACTGAACCACTCTGAACCCCAAAACAGTTCTCTAAGATGTAAGTTGTCAGTGAGTTGGCAATCTGTATCTAGAAAGAAAATTCCTGACTCAAATGGAATCACAAATGGGAACCCAAAAGAATAATAAAAAAGAGCAACTTACTATTGTTATTAATCACTTGTTTTTCATTGGTATAAGAGACCTGGGATGAGGAGGGGCACTCCTGCCTTCACAAGGCAGATCAGTATCTCCTCTGAAATTTAGACTCTGAATGACTTGTCTGGTACTCTTAGAAGATCTGTGCTTTGTCCAGGGATATAAAGCTGGGATCTCTTAAAGGCAGGACCTGAAATCTTCCTGCATCTATGGAGTCCTGCTTTCAACCGCTGGTCTACTGATGGTAAGCATGATCATGATAAAAGATGGGTCCTGTACTCACGTAATACCCACTGAAATTGTGGGTCGGCAGTGGGAAGGGTAGGTGGAGGGGAGGGAGGGAAATAATGTGATTATTGTAACCAAGGAATAATGTTCTAAATTGACTAAATAAATTAATTTTTAAAAACAAGATGGGTCCTGCTGTTATATTGTTCTATGTTTCCCTTGCCAACAGGCATGAAACCCACATTCTAGCCTTCAGGGTGACATGTGAGGGACTGTTATTAATAAGTCATAAAACGATTCATTCTCGTTCTTTCCAAGGCAATGTTAGGGGTTGGGGAGAGTGGAAGGGTAGGTGGGGTACATGGAGATGATTTCCCTTAAATTTGGGCTCAGGTTGGCTCTTCTCCCAAACTGCGCTGGGGACTGAACTCTGCCATCTCAATGTGCCAGTCTAATGCCTCAGTTATAAATATTTTTAGTGGGATGAAAACATCCCATTGATTACAAAAATAGTGCTTTGAGCCTAGTGCTTTCCCCCTACCCCATCTGTGTTGGGAACGGCCCACCCTATAAATATGAGCTGCTATTATAAGAAAACATTTCTCTGCAGAGATAATAATAAACTGAGCTTTTCAGAATTGCTTTATCCCTTTCAAACAAAGCATTTAATCAATGACAGTGACATTAGCAATGTCGGGGGGGGGAGTCCTTTCAAAATATTATTAGGGGATGTTTAACGCTATGTGTTCATATGCCATCAATCCCATTATCATAATGTAGTGCTGATGTGGGGAGATTTTCAGCCAATGTTTAGTTTTTCTCTCTTTCTCTCCCAAGATCTCCTGAGCATCATAAAATAAACACACTGCTCTATTTACAGGGCAAGAAGGAAGAGGCTGCTCACAGCAGTGAGCAGGCTGGTGGGAAGGGCCCCAGAGCTTCCTGGTCTCAATAGAACCATGTGAGGCCACAGTTAATCCCAGGAAACTTCTTTCCATGACCCTGCTGGGTCCCAGAGGGCCGCCCTTCTTGACTCCTTTGTGCTTGGCGAGGTATCTTGGTAAGAGATGGAGTTACCCACACAAAGGAGGGATAAGTCAAAATCAGGACGCCGACAATGACTGAGCTTCCACATCGTTTGCCATCCAAGTCAGCAAAGTCACGGTGCTGGAAATGGAACAGCAGCTGCCCTGTGTTTGCTCTGGGGGAAAACCAGCTGCTGTATTGGCTAGGGTGTGGGACTTGGGAGTCCAGAGGACCTGAGTTCAAATCCTTCCTTGCACATTTAATATCTATATCTACATCTATCTATAGACAAACAATTTAATATCAGCGAACCTCAATCTACTTATCTAGGCTGTTGTTCAGTTGCTTTTTAGTTGGGTTCAACTCTTTGTGACTCTATTTGGGGTTTTCTTAGCAAAGATACCAGAGTGGTTTGTTACTTCCTTCTCTAGATAATTTTATAGATGATGAAATAGAGGCAAACAGGGTTTGGTGACTTGTCCAGGGTCACAAAGCTGGGGTCTTATCTCTTGTATGAAGATACAAAGATACCAGAGTGGTTTGTTACTTCCTTCTCCAGATAATTTTATAGATGATGAAATAGAGGCAAACAGGGTTTGGTGACTTGTCCAGGGTCACAAAGCTGGGGTCTTATCTCTTGTATGAGGATACTAAAAGCACCTACCTCATAAGGTTGTCGTGATGATCAATTGAGATAGCATATGTAGCGTTTGGTGATCATTAAATTGTTATACAGAATTATTATAATTGTGGTAATTATTACAGAAAGAACAGCTTGCAATGAAAGATGAAAAAAAGCAGGCGGGTACAGGAGAGGGTAGAGAAAGGGGTCTACAATTGTTTTCATTCATTCAGGAGGACTTTGAGTCAGAGTGACGTGATTCTGTTACTTCTGGCTTTTTTCTTTTTTTAACCCTTAGCTTCTGCGTCAGTAACAATTCTAAGAAAGAAGGGCAAGTATTCTGCCAGCGGGGTTAAGTGACTTGCCCAGGGTCACACAGCTGGGAAGTATCTGAGGCCACATGATACCAGAACCTCCTGACTCTAGACCCTGCTCTCTATCCACTGAGCCACACCTACTTACCCATTTCTATGGCTTTTTAAAATGAGGCATACCTCAGTTTAAATCTCTTATTCTCAAGAGAATAAGGCAAAATGACATTTGAAAGATGAGCAAAGGGTTTACCAGCTGATGAACCCTAAAATCACTTATTTTCTTTTTCCTCTGTTGGCCAAGCTTGACTTCATCATGCAAAGAGTCTGGGGTGGAGAGTCAGGAGTGAGCAGAGCAAGGTTTTATTGCTAATGTGCTGTGTGACCTCAGGGAAGTCATAAACTTCTCTCTCTGTATGAAGAAGTTTAAATAGTGAATATATATATAGGAAAGCCATTCTTCTAAAGGGTAAGTTACCTGGTGTAAATAAGCACAGAGTAAAAGCTCAGGGCATTCTCATATGTGAGATGAGATAATATGGGGCAGTCTGGAATTCAGCTGTTCCACAGATGGGCTGAGCTATGGGCCTGGTGCTGTGGCCAAGTGTGGATTCAGTTCTATCAGTCATGACAACCTGTTGTTGGTCCAAACAAGGGAACAAGATTGAACCTCAATGAGACGCAACCCTTCACACCTTTCCTGGATGAATAACCTGGAGGGTTTTTCTGGTTTGGTTTTTTTTTTTTAATTGGTACAGGGTGAAGAGTGGGTTCTGGGGCATTGGCCAACAGTGCAAAGGAATTGCATTTTCAACCACATATGGGCTTCCAGAACTCTTGCACAGAAAGTGAATCATTGGAAATCAAGCACCATTTTTAAAATGGGGCTGCCTCAGGACACTGAAAGGAGGCCTGCTGTGACTCATCTGACAAAGCAGAGAAGAGCAGCTCCTGGAATAATTGTCCATATGTGTGTGTCTATTTTCATATGGATCCATACACAAATACATATATGTATATGTGTATACACATATGTTTGTTGATTTGGTTGGTTTTGGTTTGACGTCCCACAAATCAAGTTTACTTAATATGGAGCCCACCTGCCTATAGAGATGAGTATAGTGTCATTTCAGCAAAGAATGCTGAGAGTTTTTATCCTGAAGTAGGAAGAATTAGTAGTATGTAGAACTTTGTAATTGGGGTCAGGAAGACCTGAGTTCAAATTCAACCAGTTATCTGAACCTGATGAAGTCACTTAAAAGGTAACTGCCTCAGTTTCCTCACCTGTAGAATGGGGATAATGATAATCAGAGCACCTACTACATAGAATTATTATGAGGATAAAAGTAAGATGACATATATAAAGTATTTTGAAAATTCTAAAGTGCTATTTAAATACAATTTATGATACTGACGGCATGACAAAAATGGGCTTTAAGTGGGAATTCTATGTAAATTCCTTACATTGCAGACCTCCACATCTGGTTGTCTTCAATCTTTAAGGACAATTTTCTAATCATTTAATGAGTGAGGGGAGATGAGGGTAAGAAGAGGAGAAGCCTTCTGCAAATAGCCTCAGCCATTTTGATGAACTATGAGGTGAGATCTGAAGCTCAGAGGATTGGGACACAGTTGAAATTCTGGAGGAGGGAAGGAGAGACAAGAATGTCTAGAATAGTTGTTGCCGAAAGTGGGATGGCGAATCCATTAGGAAGAAATGAAATCTGTTTCTTGCCACAAAGAGGAAGCAGTTGAGATTATATAACATAAATTTGTAGTTGGCCCAATCCATGCGGTTCTGAGGTTTTCTTGAAATTTCATTTATGAGTGAATGTGAGTGAAGAGCTTGTACGATGGGAATAATCCAGGATTCTGGCATCAGAAAATCATAATCCGGGACAAATCAGAGGGCAAGAGATCCTAGAGAAGGCGCGTGTACACAATGGAATTGGTTCAGCAAGGAAGAGCATAGAGGGAAGGGAAGAGTGTAACTAGGCAAGGGTGGTCACATAGAAAGATGTAAAGGGCAGAGAGAATGGAAATCACAGGAAGGATGGGCAACAACGTCATGGGCTCTAGGGAAAGGGAGGATAATAAGGGAATTATGGTAAAATGAAAGAATTCAGAATTGTTGAACATAGAAGTAGACGACTTCAGAGCAATGGCAAGATCATGGATATAACCATCTCTGTGCTTCCCTCGGAGACCACAGAAGAGAAGTAGCCCAAGGACAAGCCATCTGAGCATTCCGTGTACATTTCTGCCTATCCATACGGAAATCCTTAGATATGAGTACTTCCAACACAGGACACTCCTCCTTGCACAGTCTGTGCTCAACAAATGTTTGTGGAATTAAAATGAATGAAAGGGATTTAGAAGGGAGAGTCAAAGTTTCTCCAGTGATGCTCATCTGCCAGCTTAGGTACTCTTCAGCTGTTGGTCTTTCTGATATGTGTTAGAAACTGTCCTTGCTTCAGTAGGGTAGAGTCACGAATTGCTCCCCATCTTTTCTCTCTTGGCAGCTGCCCTCCATGTTGAGAATGCTAACACTGTACAGTATAAGGAACATAAGGAATGCCATTGGGTCAGATTAGTGGTCTATCAGCTCAACACCAAGGAACATCTGTAGATCTCCAGCTGTTCCTACTTTTCCTATCTAACTGCATTACTTTTGCACATGTTTAAACATATATGGTAAATATATTCATATATGTGAATGTTATTTCTCCTGAAAATAGGAATTATTCCCATTTTTCTCAGACTTGTGCTTAATGAGATTACATACTGCTCCTTTATAACATTTTTTTAATAATATTTTGAGGCAGGTTTGGTGGTTCAGTTGGAGAGAACCAGAACTGAAAATGGGAGAACTTTATCTTAGACACTGCCTAAGCTGTGTGACCCTGGGCAAGTCACTTACACCCTAATGCCCAGCTTGAATGGAGGATGGATTGAGTGGGAAATAAACTGAGGTAGAGAGATCACTCAACAGGCTATTGTAATAATCCAGTAGCTGATGAGGTCCTGAGTTATAGAGGTACTAGTGGCAGAAGAGAGAAAGAGTATACACAAGAGATTTTACAAAAGTAAAACTGACAGGACTTGACCTTTGATTGTGAGGAATCATGGATAAGAGCTAGGTTGTGAGCCTGGGTTACTAGGAGGACTGTGATGGTACCTTTAACAGAAATCAGGGAGTCAGAAAGAAGGGAGAGTTTGGGGGAAAAGCTAATGTGTTCAGTTTTGGACATCTGAAGTTCTAATGGAGCCCTCTCTATTTATTTCTCAATAATTTCTGCATGGCAGCTAGAGGGAACACTGTGTAGAGTGTTAGCCTAGAATCAGAAAGGCATGAGTTCAAATCTGGCCTCAAACACTTACTAGCTGTGTGGTCCTGGGAAAGTCACTGAACCCTCTTTGCCCCATCTGTAAAATGAGCTGTAGGAGGAAATGGAAAACCACTCCAGTATCTTCACCAAAAACAAACAAACAAACAAAAAACCTCCATATGTGATCATGAAGAATTGTTCATTGAAAATGCTAAATGACAATTTCTTTAAAGAATTCCCTTGTCACCATTAAGCCCTCCCTTGTAAGAAAGAAGAAACAATTAAGCAAAAGAGACTGGCTCAGTAATCATGTTTAACAGTTGCATGAAACCTTCCATATCCATAGTCCACCCTCACTCCCACTTCTCTCCTGAAAATAAGGGCATGTATTTTACCATCTGTAGTGTGGGATTAAAATTTAACCATTGCCTATTAGAGAATATAAAATCATCCTCAGGAAGAAGATGGATAAGAATCTCAGAAATGTGCTAGAAGGAACATTTTTTGATGCTACATGGGTTCAACAAGACAGTCTCCAAGTCCCTCCCAATGCTCAGATTCAATGATTAGATGATGGTGAGTCTCTGGTTAGTAGTGTTTAAGTTATCTTGTCTCCTTTACCAGTTTTCCAGTGAAACAAAATTTTTCCAGGCTCATTTCTATTGCTTGGAATTGTCCCCACCTTTGTACATTTCAAAAATTGATTCATTCTCTCCTTTAGAATTATGTTATCCGAACCAAAGAAGGAGTATATGGGGTATTCCAAGAAGACTCAGACTTCCAATGGGAGAGCATGCTGAGCCCTTTTCAGGTCTGATTTCAACCTTTGGTGTCTATCTGCCATCCAGCACACACCTGTGGCTCCCGGAAGCTGTCACGTGCACCGTAGTCACACCACAGTAAACCACCTCAACAGGCTAATCCAGGCTGAAGGTAAACAATGGACTCAAACCTGTGGGCGAGTTAGGGGGGTGGCTACCCCAGGCATGTGAAAATTCCCCCTAGTAGAATAGGTAAATGAGAACAGGTTTTTCCAATGGCCATGAAAACAGCAGAAGTAGGCACCGTGGTTTGCACAGAGCTTGGTTAAATATCAGAAGCCATGGTCACCCACTTCATCCAAGTCATCACCAGTTATCTTGGCTTTTGTCTTACCATTTAACTTGGATGCTCTGGAAGACAATGAAATTGACAACTTTGTACCAATCAGACTCACTTAAATCCAGTTTATGTGTTAGTTTAAAAGTAGCACCCGTAGTGAGCAGCTGGGTAGCTCCGTGGATTGAGAGCCAAGCCTAGAGATTGGGAGGTCCTAGGTTCAAATCTGGCCTCAGACACTTCCCAGCTGTGTGACCCTGGGCAAGTCACTTAACCCCCATTGCCTAATCCTTACCTCTCTTCTGCCTTGGAACCAATACTCAGTATTGATTCCAAGATGGAAGGTAAGGTTTTAAAGTAGAACCAGTGATACTATTTTGATCCTCTTGGATTAAAAGGACAACTAACCATCCATACCAGGAATTTCTTCTTTATCTATAGGGCCAGATCTAGCTAATGATTTAGCTTTGTAGCCATTGTCCATTACACAACCAGGGTACATATTACTGAGATAGGGGAAAACCTCTCGTTTTCATCTGAATCTCTCTGATTTTTGGAAAATTATTATTATTTTTTTAAAGGCCCATTAGAGGACAATATCATTATTAACTGTCTACTCTTCTCTTTCCCTCTCTTTTCCTTCTCTCTTCCTCTTCTTTCTTCTCTTCAGCTTCTCTCTTTTTTCTTTCCCTTTTTCCTGCTCATTTTAGTTCTTGTTCTTATTGTTCTACTTGTTGTTGATCATGTTTTTCTTCTTCCTTCTCTTCTTCTTTCTTCCTGTTCTTCATTTTCCCCACAGAAACTCTCAAAAACATCTATTGACTTATTTTTTCAATTATCAGGAATCTCAAACATTGATAAATATATATTCTTTTAATATATTATCACAATTATTCATTTAACCACCATTCATTCCCCTAATATTTATTATCTTTAGTTTGTGAAGTATTGAGAGATTTCCCTGGAAGCAATAGAGAAACAAAGTTTAGCTTACCCAACCCAGCCCTTAGAGTGAAATAGTAATTAGTAAAAAAAAAAATGACACAGAGATAGCTGTGGGATGAGGCAGGGGCATCAAACTTCAAACTAAAATAGAACCAGGAACCATTAAATGATACTTAAGATACCTGTGGGTGCATAATGATGCAGAAAACCATATATTATTAATGATTGTATTTGTATTTATTTTGCAAAATATTTCACAATTATGTTTTTAATTAATTTGAGGACTCTGGAGTATCCAGGTGCAATACAGCTCTTAATTCTATGCTCTGCATATTGGATATCACTGGTTTAATGGATAGATAGCTTGGGCTCACATATAAGCTCAATAAACTAAGGCAATCACATAATCACGGGCAGTTCTCTCTAAGTTACACACCAGTTGAAGTAATTAGTAGAGGGTTAAAGAATGTTAAATCTAGAACTGGAGGACTTGAGTTCAAACAATTGAATCTGCTATTCAAATACTTGATGACATCAAGCAAGTCCCAACTTTTGTGGGCTTCAATTTCCTCTATAAAATGGAGTTGTGCCAGATGACCACTAGCACTGCATACAGTTCAAGATTCATGAAGCTACACTCCTGTGAAAGCCAATGACTGGTACCAAGAATTGAACTGCCTCAAGCATATTCCAATAATCTTGTATTACATTATGATCATGTATCATTATGATAATTACTAGTCTGAGACCAAGCTAACTTAACTACAGGATTAGATATCTAGCACTACAAGCATATCCAGAGTCCATTTAGTACAAACCCTTTATTTTATAAATAAGGAAACTGAGGCACAGGGATATGAACACTTGCCTGACATCATGGGGTAGTGCCAAAGGAGAGATTTTTTTTCAGAATCCATTGCTTCTTCACAAAGACTTTCTTTCCCAACCACTAAAAGACAACCAATATAAAGAAATCCCTCAATCTTCTTCCCTCTGGTCTTTTCTATACAGCTGTGTGCTGACAACTCTCCCATTTAGCAAGTCTCCTCATCTCCCCAGCAAGCCCCCACTATGGGAGGCTGCACAATTACCCAGAGTGCTGTATCACATTATCACCCAATTAATGTCATTAACAGTTTCCTCCTCAGTAGTCAACACAAGAGTGATTGTTTGCCTCATGGTAGCGATAAAATTACCAAGCTATTATGATGATATAGTAACTAGAAAGAAGGTTCAGAAGGAAGGATCACTTTTTTTGTTCTTTTCTACTGGGGGAAGTGACTGGTGACAGAAAAATGAAGGATATATCTTTAGGGGAATTTACTTTGGTGCATTCAGGAAAGGTAAGTCACCACCATCCTTTGCAACAAAGAAAGTCAGACATAATTGTCAGGTTTGTTGTTTTTCTGCACAATTCCACATCCTACAAACACAGACGAAGGAAGGACCTACTGTGTGCATGATGACCAAGGTCTTGTGTTATGGAATGGCAGATGAAGATGAATTTGATATGCATTCTACTTTTTAGGTATACACTAATGAGTATGGGGAATGAGTGGGTTATAAGACAGGGGAAACTGATCAAGGTTCAAAGGAGAAGAGCATTTTGGGAAGAATTTGGACAGGAAGAAAAATTATGACTAGTCCTTCAGGAAGAGAGGTTTCCTGGAGCACATATCCTTACAAACTATTGGGTAACTGAAACCCTTCCTTAAATTAGAAGTCAGGAGGAGGCAGCTAGAGGACACAATGGATATAGTGCTGGATTTGGGATTAGGAAGACCTGCATTTGAACCTTCACTCAGCAACTGTGTAAGACTGTAAAAATTATTTCAATTCTTTATGCCAAAGTATTCTCATATATAAGTGATTTTATAGATTTATTGTCTGTAGATTATTTACAATGTTGGATTTTATTGCCATTAAGTTCCCTTTTAGCTCTAAATCTAGAAGAGCCCCAAAAGGTCTCCAATATCTACAGTGATCATATTTCTTGGATTTTCTGTGCCAATTTTGATAATTTTGATTGGGGGCTCATAAAATATGGTTGCCATATTCCTAATGAAATTTCTACCATTGCCCTGAATGTAGGAGCATTTTCCTCTAATCTCATGACATCCTACAGAAATTTCCTCATTTATAATGAACCCCCCCAAAGCTCCCACCCCTCGATTTTAACACAATTCTAAAAATCCAAGGTAGTAACTAATAGGAAGAAGAAAGATTGGCCAGGTGTTTTGGATGGGCATGGATGAACAAAGAGGATGAAAAGTACTAGAGTCACATATTACTTGCTTCTCTCCCTATAATTTCCTCTGTAGCCAAGTTCAGTTCTTGAAAAGATCCATAACTAGAGTGGGTCAGTTAGGATGTTGCTAAGAGATCTAAACTTAGAGAATATTCAACATCACTTTGAGTGCTTCAGCAGAAGCAAAACCAAAGATTTAATACCTAGTTGTCAAGAATAATTTGCTAAAATAGAAAGCTACTAAATATTATGTAAATGCCTCTGGAGGCCTTTCCCAAACCTTTCTAAGGATGAGTTCATGCTACCATCTCTGGACACAAAATTCCAAGTAATGGCTTTGGCCATCTACCTCCTATTAGGGTCTGATTTAGAGGCCCCATTTATTGCCTAATCTACCTTTTATATGCTAACAAACTCAAAATAGTTCCAACTTCTATACTCTAGATGCCTTGTTCAACCCATGGTTCTCTGGTCTACCTCTATCTCATTACTGACACCATGACTATTGGCAAGATCATAGCCAAAATGGCAATCTGAGAGATGGGGATAAGCAAGCCCTCTCAGATGGTGACCTGAACCTCCAAATTTGTTGATGAGATCATCATATGGAGCATAATCAAAAACCTTCCTGGAGCCCAAATCTATTTTCCTGCTATCTCCATGGACTGTCTGTCACTCTGTCATAGGAGAATAAATTGATTTGGCACTATTTACTATTCTCAGAGCCAAGCTGGTAGTTACCCAGTAACTTATGCTTCACAAAGTGATGGAAAGTTGGTTGCTAGGTCACTGGTTCTGGTATCTTCCAAGATGTTGAAGTTGTTTGTTTGGTTCATGTTTGACTCTCTCTTTCCACCACACAAGGGT
Organism: Monodelphis domestica; assembly: GCF_027887165.1. NCBI lineage: Eukaryota > Metazoa > Chordata > Mammalia > Didelphimorphia > Didelphidae > Monodelphis > Monodelphis domestica. Next base: position 732,516,975 of record NC_077227.1, read on the forward strand.
CCTTTAAATGTGACTTACAGGGGGCAGCTGGGTAGCTCCACGGATTGAGATCAAGGCCTAGAGACAGAAGGTCCTTGGTTCAAATCTGGTCTCAGACATTTCCAAGCTGTGTGATCCTGGGCAAGTTACTTGACCCCCATTGCCTAGTCCTTACCTCTCTTCTGCCTTGGAACCGATACACAGTATTGATTCCAAGATGGAAGGTAAGGGTTTAAAAAAATTTTTTTTAATTTAAAAAAAAGTGACTTACAATTAAAAAAATTAACCACCAAATTTTATCATAGAGGTAATATGTTGTAAGGGAAAGGAAAGGGTATTTCAATTCTAGAGATACCTACCTTCATTTATATAGAAATATGATCATGGACAAGTCACAGAATTATCTAGCTTTAGTCCCTAAATATGTGAAATAAGGCTACTAATAGTCTTTGTCAAAAAAAGATTGTTAGAAAGATCAGAGAGATAATGTGAAAATACACACATATAAATATGATATAAATTTCTTCTATTATTTTCCAAACAAGATGCATTAACTTTTTTAAAAGAGCTTCCCAATTGCTAACATTAACATCACTACAGCCATATTTTCAATAGGATGAATACTTAAAATTCTGTCCTAATTTTTTGGTTGCTTTACTGTTTCAAAGCTACTGTCCCTTCATGCCTCTGGATCATTAATTATAGATAAATAAGCACAGAAATATAGTGTGTAACCTTGGTATTTAAAGAGAATTTGAAATAAATCTTTTTACTCAAGTGAAAATCTCTGTAATAAAAATATTCTCACTGGCACTGAGCCATTTTTAGATTCGATTTCAGGGTATGTGTTAGATCTTCTTAAAGTGGAATCTATTGCCAATTTCTATTTTTCAGGGATATTTTATGATCTCCATGACATTTTCCAGCAATAAGGGCCTTCACCAGTTCATCCTATACCTAGGATATGTAGTATTACAGATGATTAGAGCTAAAAGGAGTCAATAAATAGGTCGTCTTCTTATAGAAAAGGACTATAAGGTGAAGGAAGTCCCTAAGGTTTCAAAGCTAAAATAGTCCAGCATTTCTCTACAGATATTTCTCTTCCCTTACGTTGTAGAATCATAGTAATAAAGATGTAAGGGGCCATCTAGTTGAATCCCAGAAATAGGTTTTAAATAAGGAAACTGAGACCCAGGGAGGATAAAAGATTTTACTAAGGTCACCCAAGCAGCAAAAGGCAGAAGTGAGTTTTAAACCCTGGTCCTCTGACTCCAAAGATAATATTCTTTATGCTGTATTATGCCATCACACATACCTTTTTCGCTGGGCACTACCCTCTGATGATTTCTTACTCTACCTCTAGAACTATTTCCTTACCCCAGAATCCTCTACTAAATGAACCTCAATACTCTTTTTATTTGTTCCACAAATATAAAACAAGCATTTTTTAAGAACCTCAAAGGAGAAGGTATTAGCAGCTGGAGTGTGGAGAAAGATGGGGATGGGTTGTCCTCTGTAGCTTCGGATCTTTGACCCTATGAAATGGAAAGAGTAGCCTCTGTAGATGAGGCAGAAAGAATGAGGAAAGGGATTTGGCATAATGTAGGGATTTAGCTGAACCTTGAAGGAAAACAGGGAAGCAAGTTGGTAGATGTGAAGAGGCAGAGCATTCCAGGCATAGAGACAGTAAGTGCAAAAGGAATAACAAACATACCACCATAACTGGATGGAAGAGTGTGTGGAGGAAAGTGAATTATGAGGAATTTAGGAAGGTAGGATGGGGCCATGTTGTGAATGTTTCGATGATCAGAGGCTTTATCCTGGTGGGATAAATTTGAGTTTTCTGAATGGAAAAAGGATTAACGTCCAGATATTTGTTTTTTTTAATAATTTTGGCAGATATATGAGGGTTAGATTGGAGAGCAAAGAGATTTGAATGGGAAGACCAATTAGAAGTCTATTGCCATAGCACAGTTGAGTAAAAGGCAAAGAGGGCTTGAATGAAAGTAGTGGCTCTATGGATGGAAGGAAGGCAATTTTTATGACAGATGTAAAAGTAGAAAAATTATATTTAGTAATGGATAGAATTTCAGGAATGAATGGGAAGTTGAAGACTTAAGAAATGGACCATTCTTTTTGATTCAGTAGCCAGTCGTCTTTGAAACAATCCAATAGTCTCTAGAATCAATAATAAGGAGTTACTGTATAAAACTCCCTATATAATACACACATTCACAATTCTTTCATGATCACAAAATCCCAGAACTTAGGACCTTGGAATTTTAGAAACTATCTACACCAGCTTATACCAGATCAAGAATCATAAAAATATTTCTGGTAAGCAAAATTAGAGTTGTGTTTGCCTGTCTTCTTTCCATCATATGATATCAATATCCTATCCAAACTGAAGAATTGGTGAACTTCTTCTCAGATCTTGCTCTTTCACTTAATATGACTAAGGAAACCCCCTTTTGTTGACAATGGTTTTCCTAAGCAAACTCGACCTATTGGGTGCTTGTATTATTTTTGATTTACTTAAGGAAAGATTCCTTTTCCTATTAGCTGTTTTCGTACCCAACTTGAAATGATGATCATATTTTTTTTCTTTTCATCCCTTTGACCTTTTCTTCATGGAAAAGTGTAAGTAGGTTATATAATAAGAACATATTGCATTCATGATAGAAGCTGAGAGAGAGAGTTTAAATAGAATCAAGGAAGTATCTCATCAAGTTCACTAGAGGGCTGTCATTTGCCTTAAGGTCTTGGCCCATTTTTTTCACAAGTGGCATTGCCATTAGCCATTTCCATTTTTGTGTAACTTGGGGTTCAACTAATTTGACATCTGGTTCCCCTTCCAGCCATCTCTATGCATAACTCTAGTTTATTCTGTGCCTCCAAGGGCTGATGAGAACATCTTTCTTTAATGGTTTCCTCTCTCTTCCAGATTTTCTTCCCATATGGTCCTTCGCCCAGGGCTCTAAGCTCATTTGAAACATAGAAGTATAAAATGTTAGACCCAGAAGGGACCTTAAATGCCATCTAGTCTAACCCTCTCATTTTATAAATGGGGAAATTGGCACCCGGAAAAGGAACTGAACTCTCCCAAGTCAGCCAGCCAGCAAGCATTTATTAGGCACTGACTATTGCTAGGCACAAGGCTAAGCACTGAGAATGAAAAAAAAAGACAAAATACATACCTTGCTCTCAAGGATCTCACAGTCTAATGGAGGAGATAGCAGGGAAGCATCTGTTTATACACAGGATATATTTAGCATTAAATTGGAATCAGCTGAGGGAAAGTAGTAGCATTAAGGGGTACCTCTCACAACTAGGACACAAAAGGAATTTTTTCTTAGTCCCTGTTCCAGAGATGTCTCCACTACACCATATTACTTTATTACTCTTCTCCCTCCTTCTTACATTTGTATAAGTGTTGAAAATATATTATTATAATATCATGTCTCAAGCACCCAGTTTGTACCTACCTAGAACAACTTGTATAATCTAGTGTCTGCAGAGTCCAAAATATTTCCTAATTTTAGGTCTAAACTCTTTCCCATCCACTTATTCATATCCAGGTATACTGAATTAAATTTGCATAAAAACATTGTGAGTTTTCTAGCCAAAGATGGTGATTGACAAGTGAAATTCTGTAGCTTTTTGCTATACTATTCACTTAGCAATTAATCAATGTTTTCTAATACTCCTTACATTGTTGTATTAAAGAAATATTTATCTTGTTTTTTGGTATTTTGCCTTTTTTCTTTGTGTTTTTTTTTCTAAAATGGATCATAAATCACTTGCAAATTAATTGTTAAAGGATTAAGTGCCTAATGTGTGCTGAGCACTGTGGTTAGGTCCTGAGATTATGTCCCTAAACTCAAGGAACTTACATTCTACAAAAAGAAAAAAAAATAACCCCCTCTACAACATACAGAACAAAATGTACACGCACATGAAAATACAAAATCTGTGCCAGGTAAATTTCAGGAGAAAGATACAACCCTAATATTAAAGACAACTTGTTAGAGATAGAATGAGAGTTCCAGAGAGCACATTGGAAATATAGGCAAGAAAAGGCTGGGATAGTTGTGATATCAGGCTGACATAGATAGGTATGATGGAGAAAGTAGGGGTATACAAGGAAAAGAGCTTTGATCTGGGTAGCTTCTTATTCAGTCACAGAGATATTGAACAGAACCATAGACTAGCAGATTGCCATTCTCTTCCCAGCAAAGGCAATGTTGATTGGATTATCATTCCCATAGAATGAGCTAGATGAATCCTGGCAGAAAGAAGCACACAACCCAGTCCTCGTTCTTTCAAGAAAGGAAGGGAAGCCCTGTTTTTAGGTGTGACACTCTAATGGACCATCCCCATATTCGTGCCATGTAGCATTCCAATAATGTGACATCCGATGACCCTCCCAGCCTTCTCCATGCATAGCCCTGGTTCATCTTAAACAAAGAAATCTGGTCTTAGTAAGCACTGTCTGTTTCGACTAGCCTCAGATACGGAATCCCGCGAAGTAGTTGTTCCATAAACATTGGTTGATTGGCTGACTGAAAAGGAAGAGATGATGCATATCGGAGAATAAAGGTAATTTTTCAATATTGTCGAGCTAATTTGGAAATACAAGAGGCAAGATAATATGCCTGATAGCCTTCTGTTTGGAAAATAATGGAAGCCATAACAGTACAACTTTGAAAAAAGCCTGCTTACCAGGGAGCCCCACAACGACCATTTGTGCTTATTGTACGGAATGGGGCTGGACCAAGACATTCTCTTTGTACCCAGCTCTCAGCTTCACTGTGCCAAAGAGAACCAAAGCAGGCAGCTTGGTGTCTGAATAATAATAATACCATCCACTATAATAATAATTCCTCCATATCCCACAGGAGTCCAAACTCAGCAGCAGTGGCTGCCAGCCATACTTAAAGTGACTAATCACCTGCCCAATGGCCAGTAGATGCCCTAATTAAAAAGTAATTACCACAATGAAACAAATACACACAGGCATTCCCCAAACATGGTGAATGGAGCTAGAGCACATTTTGGGTGCTTGATGAATTCATTAGCAGATCCAGCAAAAATGCACACATACAGACACATGTACACAAATTGTTGAGGTAGAGAGAGAAACTGTGGCAATGCTCCTATGAACTCTGAAAAGTCTTTAGTTCAATGCCATTCCAAAAGCCTTCACTAAACAACCTCTGTTTGCTAGGCTCTGAGGATACCAAGACAGAACAGAAGATGGCCACTTTTCTCAGTGACTTGAAATCCAAAGGAGAGATTGGACAAACATACGGGTAAGTAAATAGGAGTGGAGACATTAAAGCAGATAAATGAGAGCTTCAAATACTCGAGGTATACTCTGTTTCTTGGGAAAATCCTGGAGGCATCCTAGAGGAGAAGGCTGCTGAGATGAGCTTTGAGGGAAGCGTGAGCATTCTAAAAGACAGAGATGAGGGAGGGGATTCATTGAGAGTACAGGATGCTCATAAGATCACAGATCTAAAGCTACAAAAATCCTTTGAAATCATCTATTCAATTCCTTTAATTTTTAAAAATTAGGAAACTGAGGTAGGGAGTTTAAGATGATTTGTGCAAAATCACAGACATAATAACTGTAGGAGGAATCATCTCATCCCTGGTATGGGAGATGGCTGATGCCAATGCCCAGGGCAAGAACTGGAATTTCAAGTTCTGGAAGTAGTTATTTGATTTGACTGGAATCTTATAAAAATGCAGTGGAGCTGATATGAAATCAGGCTGAAGAGAGAGAGAGACTTAGGTAGTCAAATTGTAGAGAGCCTTATCTGATAGGCTTAATGATTTCTTTTTATCATCCATGCCATCTCAGGGAGCCACTGAAACTTTTTGAAGAAGGCTGAACACAGTCAGGCATAGACCATCTAGATCTTGAGAAGTTAGTTTCTTATGGTCTTAGGTAAAGAATTAGAGGGGGTGAACCTAAATTACTCTTTTTTTAAAGTAAAACAAAGCTGGAAAAAGGAAACTAAATCAAGATGATGGTAAGGAAATTTGGCTGTTTGTTGTTTTTTTTTCTTTTTAAAGGATATAGAATAACCAAAAATGTTTTCAGGCATCATTGACTCAATAAACCATCTCAATGGGATGATGCTAATAAGGGTGTGATCTTTAAATAAATAAATAAATAAATAAAACAATGAATGAAAAGTAATCATTGAGGACTTACTATGTGCCGAGCAGTATCTTGAATGCTAGATATAAAAATACATTAACCAGAAAATCCTTCCCCTCAAGCTCATATGCTAGAAACAACATAGAATTATATTAGCAGCCATCAAATTGTAAGTACAATGCTTAGGAGGAAATAACCTCTAAAAGATAAAGGAGTTAAGGACTGGAAGGAACTTGGAGTAATTCCATTCTTCATAATAATGGGAGCTAACATTTATAGATGATATTTTACAAAATGTTTCACATAATTATCTCATTTAATTCTCATAATCTCATGTTATTCTTCACAAATGTGAAGTGGGTGCTATTATTGACCCATTTTAGAGATTTAAAAAAACTAACATTCGGAGAGGTAAAGCAATTTTCAGTTAGATGTTAGAGGATGAATTAGAACTCAGATCCTCAGGACTGCTATTAAGGCAACATTTTTTTTTTTGCACTACAATTCCTTAATCATTTCCTAGTCAAAATTCTATCCCCCACCTCCATCTAAAATGATAAACAGGTGGGAAAAGAGGAGTCAAATGCATTGCTCTCTACTCTTCATTATTTGCAATTCAAGTAATATATTGCTCTATGAAATAGCAGCAGACCCTGACACCCTTAACCCTACATTTCCATTTTCATTACACATTATTTCTCATGATACATTATTAATATATACATTATCCTCTTGCCAGCCAAACTGACCTTTTTGCTATTCCTTATATGACCTGCAATCTTCCATCTTGGTTCTTTTGCTAGCACTATTCTTCTCTAACGGCATGTTTAGTCGTACAAGTTGTGTCTAATTCTTCAAGACCTCATTTGGGTTTTTCATGGCAGAGATATTGAAATGGTTTGCCATTTCCTTTTTAGTTCATTAGCACAGGAGGAAACTGAGGCAAGCAGGGTTAATTAAGCTGTTCAGGGTCACACAGTTGTGTCTGAGACCAGATTTGAACTCAGGAAGATGAGCAGTGAAGACTGCAGGCTCAGCACTCTATCCACTCATCCACTTAGCCTTCCTAACCACCTAGGATTTCCATTCTCTCTCCTTATTCTATAGAATGCTTCATCAATGTTTGTTATTCTTGTGTAGGAGACATGATAATTTTCTCTGAATCATCCCATTTCTGGTATGTATACTGTCAAAGTGAGACTACTTATTTTCCATATAATTATATATGTCTCTCTCAAAAACACACATCTCTCTCCAATTAATAATTTCATTAAGGTCAGGTTCTGTTTCATTTTTGTTTCTTTATTTCTAGTACTTAGCACACTTAGTAGTTGGAAAATAAATCTTATTGATAGATGAGTTCATAAGTCAAGTTGACTTTCAGCACTATCAATACAAGGAATAACCAATCCTAATTGGCATTATGTAGAGACAGTTGTAGTATTTGGAGTCTGAGGACCTGAATTCAAATCCTGCTTGCTTTTTTGCACTTACTACCTACATGACCTTCGCAAATCTGTTTCCTCATCTGAAAAATAAGAAGTTTAGTCTTGATATAATATGAAGTGCATTTCCAGCTTAATTAGATAATTTTTTAAATTAGAAATTCCCAGATAGAGATATAACTAGGGATTCTCATACTTGAGTCAAATCAGTTTGAGGGGTTTAGGTGGTATGAACAGAAACCCAGCAGTTACTGTTGGGCAAAGTCAGGGGAGGGCAGGGAAACTGACATTCTACCCTGAGCCTCAGTTTCCTTATCTAGAACATGAGGAAGATGGTCCAGATGACTTCTGTAAAATCTTCCAGCTCAGAATCTATGATCCAATGTAAGATCTATGTAATGTTAAGAGGAGCTGGAATGAGCTGAGATGAGGAAAAGAATAAAAGCAGAGCAGTTCAGTGTTTCTATATTGCTTCTATTTTCTCTGTCAAAAAGAATTAACTTTTGGATTAGAAAGGAGAGGAGGGAAGAGACCAATAAAGAATCAATGTCAAAAAATGTCAATGTCAAGAAAAGTAATTGAGAATCTGGCTAACCTTTCATGAATTAAAGTCACCTGGCCCAGATGTCCTCCATCCTTGGGTATAGACAGAAATGGTTGATGGGATGGCTCAGCCATAATCAATGACCTCTGAAAGACTAAGGGGAATAGGAGGGAAACCATAGGTCTGCACAAAGGGCAATTGTCCCAGTTTTCAAAAATATAAAGGAGACAAAGTCTTCAAGGTATAGATCAATGACATAGAATCTAATTCCTGACAAAATTCTAAAAAATGTATTAGGATCTTAAAAAGAAACTATTGAAGTATTTTATTAAATAACACATATATTTCCTAATATAATGTTCCCTTCCATCTCTCAGCCATTCCCTTTAAATAGGGAAGAAAAAGGGGAAAATTCAGCAAATCTTACCATTACAATTAGTTATCTGATATAGAACATACTATTGATAAATTGTTGGAGGAATATTTTAAAAAATAAGTGATGATCACAAGAAGCCTGCATGGCATCATCATAGACATACTTTCTAGAGCATCTAGTGATTCAGTGACTATAGAGGCAGGTCTGGAGATAGGACATCCTGGGTTCAAATCTAGCCTCAGACACTTGCTAACTGAATGACCCTGGGCAAGTCACTTAACCCTAATTGGCTAGAGCTTACTCCTCTCTTCTGCCTTGGAACCAGAATTTGATTCTGAGACAGAAAATAAGGGTTTAAAAAACCATACCCTACCTGGCTAAGTTAATTTCTATTTGTGATAACATTACTAATCTTCTATATTGGAAGAATGCACTAGATTATCTATGCAGATTTTAGCAAAACATTTGACAGTCCCTTGTTTCATTTCTGTCTACCCACCTGTCCCCCTAAATGTATATTGAACTATGGTTGTTAATTCATATAGAATTTCTCCTATAAGCAAAGTATAACTCTTTATGCTACAATACGCAAACAATTTAAGTATTCTCTGCATAAATCACTCTCAAATGTGTTAATATTTTCCTGTCTTGTTAAACAGAGCACAGAGCCCATTATTTATGCATTGTTTAATAACCCAGGGTCTTCATTATGAATATAAATTATTTCCAATTAGGATAGAGGTCCTCTGGGGCTTTTAAAAGGCATATGACTGTACACATACAATGGGCTGTTCAAAGATCACTTGCCATCAAAGGATTAGCTAGAAGGGACTTTATTTCTTTCAAGTTCACACATTCCCAATTTTACAGATGAAGAAAAAGATTAAGTGATTTACCCAACAAGGTGCAACTAAAAAGTACCTTAAATGGGGATTTGAATCCAGGCCCTCCAAATTTGAAATCCAGCATTATATCACCACCTTCTTCATCATTTACAGAATAAGAAACTAATGAATCATTCTTAAATTTGGTTGCATCTGGCTAGTACTATTCAACACTCAATACACCCTTTCTTATCTCTGTCCAGCTCTTAGTTTTCCTTGCTGTCTTCTTTTTTTTTTAATTTTCCTATCTCATTTATCATGTTGTTTTCTTTCCCAACCATGCTTTTTTCCCAGATTTCACACCAAGGACCTTGGCTCTACCACTAATCATTGCACTTCTTTCTCTGCTTGGTGAACTGACAAGCCATATCCTTCTATCAAGTGAGATCCTGGTTCTTTGATTTTTTTTCAGGGTTTCCCCTAGCTGATGATCACCAGCCAAGGCTTTTGGCTTCACCACCAGAAAGACAAGAATAATCCCCAGTTTGGAGTCATCCTAGATGGCTAAGGCTGCCAGAAGGCTGACCTTCAAAAAACTACGTGTCTGCAACACTAATCATTTTTTTCTTTTTTTTTCTTTTAACCTTGAACTTCTATCTTAGAACCAATACTGGTTCCAAAGAAGAAGAATGGTAACTGGGCAGTGGAGGTGAATGACTTGCCCAGGGTCACCCAGCTAGGAAGTGTCTAAGTCCAAATTTGAACCCAGGACCTCCTGTCTCTAGACCTGGCTCTCAATCCATTGAGCCTCCCCACTGCTTCCCATTTTTTCTTAAAGTAGAATCTATGTCTACTTGCAGGAAGTATTAAGCCTCTAGAGATGGATATCCAATGTGTGGGTTCTCCACTCCCGTTTTTTCCCTTCTTTCTGCTCTTGCTTGACCTGCGGCCAATGAACTACCCAATAGACTATGGAAAACGAGACAGAGCTCAAACCCAATCTATTCTGCTACTTGTTAGGAGTTTTGGCCAGGGAGAAAATTGACACCGTAGACTAAAGTGATGAACAGGCAGCTCTGAAGGTAGCATTTAGCCTTGCTCTCCCTGTCCCGGGTGCCTATGGGGACTTGAGTGATGACTGTAATTGCAGTCTGTTAACTACAGTCGGATATTATTTCAAGGCAACAGCTTTGCTGGTGTCACTACCAGTGATATAATAGCTTTGCTGCCTGGTGTAATAGCCGTGAATCCGGCCTGTTTATTGTCATATCTATTACGGAAAGTAATTAAAATTGCAGCTCTTTCCCTTTCAATTAGAGTGTTGCATAGAGTTCATTTCAGATGCGGAAAAGCGCAGGTATATGGTTAGGGGGAGGAAGGGGGGGATGATAGTCTATGATTATCAGCAGAAACAAAATAAGCTTCATCAGAAACCGATGAAAAATACTCATTTAAGAAAATGTGAAAACGAGCAAACAAACGAATAGTTCATGATGAATAAAGGGGTCCAAAGGTGAGTCATTGGCTCTTCATCCCTTTTCATGATGATATGTCAAAGTTCCCTCTAATTCCCCTCCCTGAAGGCATGCTTGGATGACGCATCATTCACGGTGAGAGATGGACTGGACCGTCTAAGACATCCGTGCGCCATCTTGGTCTCTGCCTTTTGCTCTGCAATGGTGGCTACTACAAATACAAAGCTCTGCAAGACTTTCATTCATAATGATCCTGACCCATTTCCCACCCCGTCCCCTCCGAAAATTGTCCCAGGATGAAAGAGTGAGATCTAGAAACAGCCTCAGAGGTCCTTGGCAGCCATTCCTTTCATTTTATGGAAGAGAACACCAAGGCCCTTGGAGAGGATGCAAGTGACCTGATCTTCTACAGCTAGTAAGGGAGTGATGGGAGATTAGCTCCCAGGCCATTCCTGTCCAGAGCTCTCCAACCACCACAGTAAGAGTCCAATAAACATTTCTTTTAAATCCTTTATCAATGTCAGCCATAGGGAGAGGAACTAGATAAGGAGGGGACCTGTCTTTTTATTGCTACAAAGAATACCACAAGGATACTTTATCTCCTCAGTTGAATAAATACCTTTTCTATAATCTTTGGGTTTGGGGAGGGGAGGTTTTGTTTGTTTGTTTAAGCCAACTGGCTAGAGCACCATGGGATTTAGGGAAGTAGGAAGAATTAGTTTTTTCCTTTTTTGTCAATCAATCATAGCCAATGCTCTGACTCTTCAAGACCGTTTTGTGGTTTTCTTAGTGGGGATACTGGTTTGCCATTTCTCCAGCTCATTTGACAGATGAGGAAACTGAGACAAATAGAGGTTAAGTGGCTTGCTCAGGCTATATTTGAACTCAGATCTTCCTAATTAGAGACCTGGAGCTCCATTTACTGAGCCACCTAATTACTCAGATCTGAGTTCAAATACACTCTCAGATACTAATTACCTATATAAATAAATCATTTAACTTTTGTTTGCCTCAGCTTCCACATCTCTAGAATGGGGATAATAATAGCACCTACCTCACAGAGGAGTTATGAGGATAAAGTATTTGCAGAGTGATTTGCAAACCATCAAATCATTCTATAAGTACCACATTTATTATTATTATTACTCCAAGAGCCAAGAACAGTCAACCTGTCCAAGTTCTGTACCAGATCAAATATCATTTGGTTCTGAGAAGCTTCTTCATCTGAACATAGTTTCAGGAGGGGCAATACAGCTAAATACAATGCAGTCACCGTTCAGAAGCTGATTTTTCTCCAGAGACTTCATACACCAGATTTTGCCCTTTCTCAACAAATAGGTGGGTTTGGGGGTTTGTTTATTTGCATTTGTTGTCATTTGGATAACAGGCTGGGACTCGCTGTAAACACCCACTGCTTTCTTTTATTCCTCTGCAGGAAATCAGGTGGGAAGCACAGTTTTTCTTTATGTTGGGGGGAAAATACGTAAAGTTCTGAGATTGTATAAAGCAGTTGTCTAGGCAGGAGAAAGCTTCCCGCTAGTCTTGTTAGCACTCCCTGGATAAGAAAGCCTCAGTTAACACACACGTTAATTTCCTGGCTTTACAAGGTCCACAAGAAATGTTAGCATTGTGACTCACTAAGGCTGAATTTAGGGCAGAGTACATAATGGCCTCATCACTCCTCTGCTCAATGAGCTTCATCAGCTCCCTAGGGCCTCGAAAATCAAATACCAATTCCCATGTGAGGCAGAGAAAGCCCTTTAGAGTCTGAGTCCAGAATCACCTTGCAGGCTGCTCGCAACCCAAATTCCCTCACAGACTCAGCCCCACCGCCCCCCCTTAGAGCTCCTCTGAGGTGACCCTTCATTACCCAACATTGCATCTCTGCCTCTTGGAATCCCTAGGGCCCTTTAAGAGCAGGTTCCACTGTCATCCCCAAACAGAGAGCCCCTCCTGAACCCTCAAGGTGTCAGTGCCACCCATACAAAAATAAAACCAAAAAATTTACACATTTGAAGGTTTAGAATTTATTTCCTTTGGTAACCCCAGAGCTTAACATAGTGCCTGTCCCATGGAATCAACAAAATATTCATTTACTGGTTTTTCTCATCAAATTCAAATAGAAACAAATTTGGGGAGACCAAGTATTGACTTAGTACATTATCTATGTCATATTGTATTTTCATTTGTTTCATTAAACATTACCCAATTCCATTTTATTTGATTCCTGGCCACACTCTGAAATGTAATGGACAAGTTTGGTGACTTTGGCTCCCCCCATTTACGATCTATAAAGGGATGTACCGTTTCATTATTTATCTATAGATCTCTACCACCTTGCACAGTTTATTACACATAGTAGGCATCTAATAAATGCCTTTAAGTCGAATTGGATTGAGTTATCAGCAAAGGTTTAGTGATATGAAATCAGAACAGAAATAGAGTTTTCTGTGGTTATAAATCATTACTAACTGGGTCAAGTCACATTACCAACCTGGAACCAACAATTTGGGAAGGTAGGAAGGAAGAAAGTATTTATTAAGCACCTATTATATATCAGGCACTATGCGGAGTGCTTTACAAATATCATCTCCCTTAATCTTCACAACAACCCTGAGAGGTATATCTCCATTGTTCACTTTAGAAAACTGAGGTAGACAGAGGTGAAGTGACTTGCCCAAGGTCATCCAGTTAAGTGACTGAGATTGGATTTGAGTTTAGGTCTTTTTGGTCTTCTTGATGATGAATTCAGTATTCTGTGCACCCTGGACCCCCTACATGTCTCTGATGTGTCTTTGGACATTCTTCAAGTGAACCACATAGAATTATTTCAGTGGTGATAGGATGTAGCTGTAGAAGATTGAGGTCAAAATGGCCAGACCTTTGTCTCGCCTCTGGACTTTGATGACTCTGGAAGAGAGATTGAGGCTGATGACTTTGTGCAACTCCGCCTTACTTAAATCTAATTCAAGGGCAGGTCGAGGTCCTCTTCAAAAATGAAGGATGAATAATAATAATTGGAAGGCAAGATGTTCCTGTCTTCATTTGAAACCACTGGATGCCTCGATAGCAGGTGAAAACATCACTAACCAAACAGGTTCAAATTCAACTTTTCAAAGACCTAAAAATGGAGACAAGCAAAGCCAAATTTGCTGTTGCCCTCCATTATCCAGCTGTCAATGAGCTTCCTGACTAAACAGATGGCCTTGATCAAAGACATGAGTCTGATTCTCTAAGTATAACTTAGAGAATAACTGGGAAGATTTATAAAATTCTATTTAATAGATTTAGAGGGAGGCAGATGACATGTATTATTATTATTATTATTATTTAAATGTTCTGATCCTTTACCTCTTGTGTGAAATAAAAATTAGTATGTAGGAGGTCTAATTCACTATTTGGTATAATCGCTTCTATAGACACTCCAAAAATTGCTCAGAAGAGAAATGAGAGTACACTTCATACTCTTTCATTTATGTTCAGTTTGGTAGTAGAGTTCACAAAAAATAAGCAACAGAGAAAATGTGGGAATGGTGGAGGTCACAGTTAAGTACAGTTCCAATTACACTGTTATTTTAAGGTTAAACCACAGAGTAGAGACATCGAATGCTACTTACTGAATTCTTCATTTTTAGAGATGTTTTCATGGTTTGCAATTTCCATGCTGAGTGAGTTTTCTTGGGGGAAATGTGGAATCCCAAATTTCACCACAATGATTTTCAAAATGGTGGCCTGATCTAGATTCAAGAAGATGGGGCCTTTTAAGGCTAATTTGCCCTTAAACAATTGTAATAATTTGTCCATTGTTTTGGAATTCATTCTTTTATTGTTTAAAATAGGGCATAAATAGGATAAGGGATAGTACTTGTAATATAAGGAGCCCCAAGGATGACAAAACTTCCTCCTACCACTTCAGGTCAATATTACCTCTTGAGTGGTGTAGGTGACTTATCCATAGTCACATAGCTAGGATGTATCAGAAGCCAGATCTTTTGGGTTCCAGGGCTAACTGTTTATCTATTTTCACTTGGTTAAAGACTGAACTAATGTGATTAGGTTATACGACCAATATAAGCAGAGGATCAATCATTAGCCAACATCTGGTTTGATACAATCTTTTGGAATTATGAACAAAAGGGGATGTAGAGTGAGAGACAGAAACACCTTACCAGAGCAAGAGGAGATGAATGGCTATCTATCAATTTCCCATTAATTTTTCAAGAGAGGAGGATAATGGGAAATAGAACTTCCCTTTAAGGGTTCACAACTGCTCATCCTCCAACACTCAGTTAAGGGAATTGTATTTGACCTGCACACTCATAGCTACTAGGTACAGTTGAGAGCATTATGAACATTATCGTTCCCCAAATTGTTGCCTATTGGCTGAAGCCTGTGAATTTAAAAAGAAAAATATTCCTAAACAGTAAAAAAAAAAGTATCCTTTTCTATGTACATTAAAAGCTAAAAGCTGAGTATTTGAATATCAAAGGAATAACAGATGAAAATATTTCAGCCAGATACCCAGGCTCTCCCATGACTTCTGACATGTGAACAAAATTAAATTTCTCCTCAACCGACAATGAAAACAATAACAACAATAATGATGACTTGATGATGATGATGATGATGATGATGGTGATGGTGATGATACCTTTAAAAACAACCATAAAAATATAAAAAATATTTCTTCTCTTCAGCAAAGAGAAATAACATTTGATAAAGTGTGCCTTTATATAACCTTTGCAAAATGATAACGATAGCTAGCTAGCATTTATGTAGCATTATAAAGAACTTTACAAACAGTATCTCATCTTATCCTCACAACATCTGCCCTTGGGGGGGGACTGGTGTAGGTGCTATTGATGTCCCCATTCTACAGATAATGAAATTGAGGCAAAGAGAGGGTAAATTACTCATTCAAGGTTATATGCCGGTAAATATATAAAGCTATATTTGAACTCTGGTCTCCCTGACTCCAGTGTTCTACCACTGAACAAAATATTTGGACTCAGAGGGTATGTGGTTGGATGTGAAGGGAGAAGAGAAGCTCAAGGAGTAAATTTCATTCCTTCTCAGCTTTCTTACAAAATTCTGATGAAGAAGCATTAGGAAGCATTCTATACGTGAGAACATGAATATATGTGATTTTATTCACCTGGAAAGGAGGCAGAATAATGTAGGAAGAGCACTAGACTTTGGAGTCATTGGTTCTAGGTCCTGCTACTTTATTATCTGATTTCCCTTCTCTGGATCTACCCTTTTTATTCTCTAAAAATAATATTATCCCTAAAATCTTTTCCACCTCAAAACTGTTGGCTGTTTCCATTTCCTCACTATTTATCCCATTTATCTCCATTTTTTAAAGCCCAACTCAAGTATCCATCTGTTGCCTGATGCTTGAAGACCACAAGAATGTGCTCTAGATACCAATACTTTTTTTTAAATGAAATGATCCTTTCTCTCAAAGAGCTGATAGTCTATCAGAAGTGACAATAACATATGCAAGTATATACAGGAAAAATATGTCAATAAATCCAGCAGAGGAGGGAAAAGGACAGGGACTGAGCATATGACTTCTTATACATAGAGAGAGAAATTCCCTATATTAATTCAGGTCAGCTTACTGCAATCAATAATCTTAGAAGGGTCCTAGAAAACTGAGAAGCCATGTGCCTTGTTCTGTGCCAAGCAATCAATATGTGTCAAAGGTAGAAGAGAACACCTGCGTGTCTTTATCAGGTAAATGGCAATCATAGCAGCATCTACTTCATAGAGATATTGTATAGATCAAATAGAATATATATATATATATATATATGTATAAGTATGTATATATAAAAAAAGAGAGAGACATGGATAGATATAGGACAATCTAGATATATCTATAACTCTATATAAATGTATATGTTCATATATATTTCCATATTCATAGAAGAGTATGTTTTGTAAATCTTAAAATGCTATGTAAATGTTACTGTTTAGTAGTAGTAGTAGTATAGTAGTAGTGTAGTATAGTATAGTAGTAGTAAGTAGTAGTAATAGTAGTAGTATTAATAGTAGTATAGTAGTAGTAGTATAGTAGTAGTAGTAGTAATAGTAGTAGTAGTAATAGTAGTAATAATAGTAGTAGTAGTAGTAGTAAGTAGTAGTAGTACTAATAGTAGTAATAATAGTAGTAGAAGAGTAGTAGTAGTAGTAGTAGTAGTAGTAGTAGTAGTAGTAGTAGTAGTAGTAGTAGAGGACTAGTAGTATAATAGTAGTAATTAGTAGTAGTAGTAGTAAGTAGTAGTAGCAGTAGCAGTAGTAGTAGTAGTAGAGGACTAGTAGTATAATAGTAGTAAGTAGTAGTAGTAGTAATAGTAGTAGTAGTAATAGTAGTAATAATAGTAGTAGTAGTAGTAGTAAGTAGTAGTAGTACTAATAGTAGTACTAATAGTAGTAGTAGAAGAGTAGTAGTAATAGTAGTAGTAGTAGTAGTAGTAGTAGAGGACTAGTAGTATAATAGTAGTAATTAGTAGTAGTAGAAGAGTAGTAGTAGTAGTAGTAAGTAGTAGTAGTAGCAGTAGTAGTAGTAGTAGAGGACTAGTAGTATAATAGTAGTAAGTAGTAGTAGTAGTAGTAATAGTAGTAGTAGTAGTAGTAGTAGTAAGTAGTAGTACTAATAGTAGTAATAATAGTAGTAGTAGAGTAGTAGTAATAGTAGTAGTAGTAGTAGTAGTAGTAGTAGTAATAGTAGTAGTAGTAGTAGAGGACTAGTAATATAATAGTAGTAAGTAGTAGTAGTAGAAGAGTAGTAGTAGTAGTAGAAGAGTAGTAGTAGTAGCAGTAGTAGCAGTAGTAGTCATCATCGTCGTCGTCGTCGTAGTAGTAGTAGTAGTCGTCGTCGTAGTAGTAGTAGTAGTAGAGGAGTAGTAGTAGTAGTAGTAGTAGTAGTAGTAGTAATAGTAGTAGTAGTAGTAGAGGACTAGTAATATAATAGTAGTAAGTAGTAGTAGTAGAAGAGTAGTAGTAGTAGTAGAAGAGTAGTAGTAGTAGCAGTAGTAGCAGTAGTAGTCATCATCGTCGTCGTCGTCGTAGTAGTAGTAGTAGTCGTCGTCGTAGTAGTAGTAGTAGTAGAGGAGTAGTAGTATAGTAGTAGTAAGTAATAGTAGTAGTAGTAGTATAGTAGTAGTAAGTAGTAGTAGTAGTAGTAGCAATAGTAGTAGTAGTAGTAGTAGCAATAATAGTAGTAGTAGTAGAGTAGTAGTAGTAGTAGTAGTAGTAGCAATAGTAGTAGTAGTAGTAGTCGTCGTCGTCGTTGTAGTCGTCATAGTAGTAGTAATCCCACCAAGGTTGATTGAGGGAGAGAGACTACGAGCAGTTGGAAGGATCAGGAAAATCTTCACGGTAGGTCTCGCAAGAGGAGAGGGATTCTGAAAGTCAGCGAGTGCATTCCATGCTTGGCGAGCTTGACCATTTGATAGGCACAGAGACAGAAGGTGGAATTTGAAGTTGGAAGATCAGTTATGCCCAGTATGGTTGGAGCGGAGAGCATGGTTGGGAAGTAAATGTATGACAAGTTGGGGAGGATGGGTTGAACATCAGCTATATGGATGAGACTGATGTTTGAGAGGTAGCATGCTGGCAACAGTGAGGGAAAGGGCACCCCATGCCAATATCTTTCCCAAGAAAACCTCAAATGGGTTCATGAAGAGTAGGACCAGACTGAATGCAAGAAAGATGTGCGGATGCACAGTTCAAACAGGCAGGTCCTCTGACCTCAGGGAGGTTCCAGGCTAGTTGAATAGCAGTGCAGGAAGAATGGGACAGTGCAATGAATAAGTCAGAGAGGTCCCCAGGGCTGAGGGAGCCTTAGCCCAGTGCCTACACCATCCTTTTTCTGAAGTTTTGAAACCCTCTTATACTCATGCAGGCACAGCCAGTCCCACACAGTCATGCTGATAAGGTAAAGTAATGACAGGAGAGTAGGAGAAAGGATGCAAAAATGATGAAAGGCCCCAGAGGTCTTCTTCAGTAGAAAAAGTCCCCCATGACCCTTTATTAGGGATGGACACCTGGGGAGAAAGTTAGCTTTCCAAAGAGCTGGTTCAACTTCAAGCCAGGCAATCTCATTTTTCTCACCGTGGGGACTTGGCTCTGCCTCCCCCACTTTACTGGGGGACACTGTGGGGGAGACTGCCTGAGAGATTAAGACACATAAATAACCACCAGCTTTATAAGTGTCCCAGTTCTCCTCCCACTCCTCAGGAGAAAGGTATTAACAGAACTCCAAAATAACGTAGAGATCTACCTTTAAAATGTGAACTGAAAAAGAAATGGAGCTTCCCACCTGTTCCTTTGGCAGAGGGGACAGAGAAACTGTGTCTCACGCTCCCTAGCTGGGTCAGCTCTTCTCATGTGCCACACTTAGATCAGTCAAACAATAAGCTTTCACCAGAGACCAATGGGCCAGGCACTGCTGGGGATATGGAGATCAGAATGGAAAGCATGCCTGTCCTCAAGGAGGTCACATTCTATTGGGGGAGATAATATGGAGATGATACAGACAAGAATGGAGACGTACAGATCTAGATACTGATGTATGAGTGTGTAAAGTTGTGTGTGTGTACACGTATGTACTTGGGTGTACAGAAAAGCTAGGTGCCACGGTGGGGAGAAGGTCCAGATAGCCCGTTAATCCAAGTTTCGATCCTGTCTCAGACATAAGCACAATGATCACAGGTGAGGTTCTTATCTTGATGTGCCTCAATTTCTCATCTGCAAAAGGAGGGGGTTGAATTTGCTGACCTATAAGGGCCCTTCTAGCTAGAAATCTCTGTTGCTATAAGTGCAACTAGAGCGCAAAGAAATCAAGAAAGATATACTTGAAAATTATGGGAATTTAGGGATACTAAGAGTTAGAACAGAGGAGAAAAAACATGATTAAGTGAAAAAGTACCCATCTGTCCCCTTCTCATCTCTCTGATTCTCTCTCTGTCTTTCATTCTCTATCTCTATTTCTCTACACATACACACACACAATAAAACAAATACACACACATAAAAGGCAGCTACTTAGTACAATGGATTGAAAACCATGCATGTAGTTAGGAATTAATCTCTATTTGCATCAGTTTCCCCATTTCTAAAATGAGGATAATAACAATGCCAACCTATAAAAGATACTATGAAGATCAAAAGAGAAAATAATGTAAAGTGCTTTGTTGTATAGTACCTGGCACACCATAAATAAAATATGAATGTTGGCTATAATTAATATATATATATGTAAACTTTATATATAAACACTACCTATACAGATATATATTCTTAGATAATTGTTACCTATAGTACCTCTCTCAAAGAATCTATAAGATGGGAATGATGATTACCTGCATCATAAACTACAGAGTTGTTCAGCTGTTTTTTCAGTTGTGTTTAATTCTTTGTGACCCCAATTTGGCATTTTCTTGGTGGAATATCTGGAGTATTTTGTCATTTCCTTCTCCAACTTATTTTACAGATGGGGAAACCAAGGCCAATAGGGTTAGGTGACTTGTCCAGGGTCATACAGCTAGCAAATGTCTAATGTCACATTTGAACACAACTCTTCCAGACTCCAGACTGGCACTCTATCTACTGAGACACCTGACTCGCCCTAGAGAGATGCCAAAGAACTTAAATGAAATCATATACCCAAAGTACTTTGAACATTATAAAATGCTATGGAAACACAAGTTATAAATATTATGTGGTTATTAACCTCATTATTTTATATAGTTTCATCAAAAGACTCTCCTCTGATTTGATCCTTTAGGAACACCATATGAAAGCTTCTCATGGTATGACTATTTAATGGTTTTGTTAATTAATACCTTTGAATGAGATCTAAAGAGAGATGACCATAAATAGAGCAGGGAGAAGCTGAAAGATCCTGTATCTTCTCCCGTCTTGCTTTATAAAAGAGGCATTTTGCTGCCAAGTGGTTCAAAGCTTTGTCCAACCAACTCCTAGATAAGGTCATTCCTAGCCACTGCTTCCATGCCCTCTCCTCTCCTCTCATTCCTTAGCTCTTTGCAGTTGGGGTTCCAGTATCAATACTCAAGTAAAACTGCCTCCTCCAAGTTCCCTCTGATCTCTCAATGGTCAAACCTGATCATCTTTTCCCAGACTTCATCCCATCTGACCTCTCTTCTACAACTGATCCTATAGACTTTTCGTTCACCAGGCACTGCCTCCAGTGACAGCAAACCTAGATTGAAATTTCCCTTCTGACACTGTCCAATGCTTTTCCCCAACCTTTGTTCATTCTAGCCCCTTCCCTAAACTTCTTATCTCCTAATCTTCCTATACTCAGTTTGTTTCATGCTTGTTGCAACATGGCATCTTTTCCATTATTACAGAGCAATCCTTCAAGGGCAGGGCTGACCCCTTGGAGTCATCCTTTGTATCCCTAGCACTTAGCCTGACATGCAGCAGACACTTAAAAGCTTATTGACTGACTGTGTTACCTTAGATATGTCACTTAACCTATCTGGACCTCAGTCTCCTCATCTATAAATGGCACTAACCTAAATAGGCTCTGAGTCCTCTTCAAGCTCTCAATCTATAATCCTATGTCATCTCTCCTCTCTAGGTTTTCATGACTCTTCTCTTACCTTGTTCTCCAGTAGGAAAGTACTTCTTAACTTGGGGACTCAACTTAAAAAAATACAAATATATTTATTTCTGTATTTCATTATAACTGATTTCCATTATAACCATCTGTATTTTGCTTTGTGATTTATAAAAAAAATATTTCTGAGAAAGTCTCCATAAACTTCACCAAACTGCCAAATGGAGTCAATAATTCAGAAAAAAAGTTAATAATTAGATTCACATAAGTTCCCTGAAGGGTTGCTAGGTGGGTATAATGTCAGACCTGGAGTCAGGAAGACTCATCAAATATGGCTTCAGACAGTTATTAGCTTATGTGACCCTAGACAAGTCACTTAACCCTGTTTACTTCATGTTCTTTATATGCCAAATGAGCTGGAGAAGGAGATAGCAAAACACTCCAGTATCTTTTGCCTAAGAAAATTCCAAATAGGGTCACAAAGAGTTGGATACAACCAAAAAAGAAAAGCTCTATAAGAGGAATCCTTTCTTCCTTCCTTTCTCCTTCCCTCCTTTCTTTCTTTCTTTCTCTTCCTTCCTTTCTTTCTCTTCCTTTCTTTCTTTTTCTTTCTTTCTTTCTTTCTTTCTCTCTCTTCCTTTCTCTTTCTTTCTTTCTTTCTTTCTCTTCCTTTCTCTTCCTTTCTCTTTCTTTCTCTTTCTTTCTTTCTCTCTTTCTTTCTTTTTCTTTCTCTTTCTTTCTTTCTTTCTTTCTTTCTTTCTTTCTTTCTTTTTCTTTCTCTTTCTTTCTTTCTCTTTCTTTCTTTCTCTTTCTCTTTCTTTCTCTTTCTTTCTCTTTCTTTCTTTCTCTTTCTTTCTCTTTCTTTCTTTCTCTTTCTTTCTTTCTTTCTCTCTTTCTCTCTCTTCCTTCCTTTCCTTCTTTCCCTTTCCCTCCTTCCTTCCTTAACTCTTCCCTTTCTTTTTAAATATCTATCCCCTCATATCTAGCACAGGTCCTGACAACTAGTAGCTTTTTGATAAATGTTGTTTTGACAGACATCCTGGGTCAGATTCTACCACTAATTAACTATGTTATCTTGGAGTAAAACTCCAGTTAGTTGTTTTCCTGACTCCTAGTTCAATGATCTTCCCACTAGGCAGATTTCCCTGAGATTCGTTCATGCTTTTCTTACAGAATTAGTCTAACTTAATATACATAAAAACCAGTCTTGCTGTTCAGCTTGAGGCTTGCATAACCATCTTAGAGAAATCACCCCTAGGACTTGACTCAGATTGCTGCAGTATGTTTGACTTCGAAGTCTAGGAAGAGCACGGATTGATCAGACTTAGCTATGTTCCATTTGACCAATGTTTCTCACAACTTTCTGAGCTGACTGAACACAAATCTCCCTCCTATGTGAACAGATCACTTTAACTGGGCAGTCGCCAGCCTTTAGAATATTACTGTTATCTCCTAAAGCATCTGTATATTCCTTCAAGCAGAAGAAAGTTAGTGTTGGTTCCCATGTATCTACTCCTACCCATCTAGATTTGATTGTCTAATCATTTCAGTCATGTCTTACTCTTCATGATCCCATTAGCGGTTTTCTTGGCAGAGATACTAGAGTGATTTGACATTTTCTTCTCCAACTTATTTTACAGATGAGGAAACTGAGGTCAACAGGGTTAAGTGATTTGAATAGGGTCATACAGCAAGTAAATGAGGCCAGATTTGAACTAAGGTCTTCCTAATTTCAGGTCTGATGCTCTATGAACTGTACCACCTAGTTGCTCTAGTATTTACCATTAAAATATTACCCTGAAAGATGATACTGCTAGATGCAATGTTCTCAGCTAATGAGGCAATCTCATTTGGGAACATTTGCTTCTTAAATGCTAATAGTCTACCAATAGTATTTCTCAGAGATCATCACAATCTGCCCTAATGATAGCATTCAGCAGATTGACTTCGGGGCTATCACCAAAAAAATTTCATACCAATGTGTTTTCAAAAATAAAAATTAAAAAGGAAAATAGCTGACATTAAGGTCCCCGTGTATGTGTATGGCTCTGATATTAAACATCTCCAGTTTATTCTGTATATCCCTTATTTATAAACAGCAGTTTACATTTGTCATCTCTATGTTATTGGGGGTTTCTTAACAGTAGTTATTCACTTTGTCTTTTTTCTGTTATCTTAGTGTAAATGCTATGTGTCTGGAACACAGTAGGTGCTTAATAAGTGTTTGTTGATTAATAATATCAATTTCCTTAGATCCAGGAAGTATTAGAGTTGGAAGGAATCTCTTAGATCACCTGAAACAGCCTCTCTGAATTATAGATGAAAAAACTGAGGTCTAGAGAGCTTGGATGACTTAAACAAGGTATTATGGGCAGAAAATGTAAAACCAAGTCCTTTGAATCCAAGAGCGGTTCTCCTTTCATGGTTTCAAACTGCCTCTCATAAGAGCCAGCAAGGGGAGCCAGGCTATAAGACTCTAAATTCTGAGAGAATTAACTTGGCTGTTGAGGACTTAGATAGAAAGTCACCGAAAGCTCAGCCCGGCCGGGACCTTGAAGAGCTAAACAAATTGCCTCATTAAATGAGGTTCAGTGACAAGAAGGACTTTGCCTAAGGTCAGTCAATGGCTAAAGACAAGCCTGTATTTCCATTCACTAAAACTGAACCAAAGGCTAGAAGGGGAAGGGCCAAAGGGCGATGATGGGGTACTTTCTTTTTTCGGTGGAATGTTGAGACTAAGTCTTAGACTTGGGAAATGCTAAAATATTATTTTGTAGTGGTCATGATGAAGCACCAACTCTCGCTAATTTCCATTTAAATGGCAGACAGAATAGAGTCTGTGAAACAGGTCTGGTAGGAATACCTACAGGACCTGTGATGTCATTGTAGGGAACTCACTGAAGAAGGAACTGCTTGTTGGCACCTACTTAGCAACCTATAATCTTTGAGGATTTTCTAAAGTCAGCTAGAAAGCATTAATCAATGACTTATTGTCTGCCAGCCAGTGTGATAAATAATGATGGAAAAAGACAAAAAAGAAAACAAAACCTTTGCCTTCATTCTAATGGGGAAGAAAAAGTATAAATAGCTAAGTTTATGAATATATATATATATATATATATATATGGAGATATGGAGAGAGAGAGAGAGAACAAACAAATCTTAAATACCTACTATGTGCCAGGCACTCTGCTGAGTGCTTTTCAAATATTATCTCATTAAATTCTGACAACAAACCATGTGCAGATTAAAGAGAAAGTGCTATCAGAGGGGCAGGTCCTGGTATGTGAGGGAAGAGGCAAAGTTTTCCATAGAAGGTGTAATTTGAGTTGAATATTGATGCTAAGAGGCAAACGTGAGCAGCAGATAATTCTGGGTATAGGGCACAAGTGGCTCAAAGGCATGGAATTTGAAGTTGAAGTGCTGTGTGAGGAATAGCAAATAAGTTCAGTGAGAAGTGCCTTGCTTGAGGTCAGTCCTTGGCTGAATTGTGAAATTAGATCTCAGAATGCAGTGGGGGAGAGTAATGTGTAAGAGGGCTGGGACCAGAGGAAGGGGCCAAAGTGCGACAGGCTTTAAATTGCAAAAAGAAGATTTTCTGTTTGTTCCTGGAAATCACAAGGAAGAAATGGAGCTCACTGAGTGGGATGGGATGACAGACAAGCCAGACTTCAGGAAAATCTCTTTGGCTATTGAGTGGATGATACAGGGTAGTTTGGTAATATGAAACAGAGAAAATTCATGAAGCCTTTGAAGTAGTGGAGGAGAGAGGTGATGGCCTTTGTGCTAGGGAGGTGGCTGTGTGAGCCGAGAGAGGAGATGGTGTAAAGGTAGAAGTGATGAGATTTGACAGCAGATTGGATATAAGGAGAGAATGGGAATATATATGTAAGGATGGCGCTATGGTTGTGTATATGGGGGTCTGAAGGGGTAGTGATGATGTTGACAGTAATAGGAAAGGATGGAAGAGGGAAGAGATCACAAGGGAAGAATGAAGACTGTTTTAGAAATACTAAGTTTAAGATGTTCATGAGTCAGTCCGTTTGAGATCCAAAAGGTATTTGCTGATGCTAGACTATGGCTAGATATGACAATCTTGATTGAACTCAGGGAGTCTCATGATATTTATGAGTAAAATAGTAGAGAGCAGTCAGGTTGCTCAGCGGATAGAGACAAGAGATCCTAGGTTAAACTCTGACATCAAATACATCCTAGTTATAGGACCCTGGGTAAGTCACTTAATCTCAATACCCTAATCCTTACTGCTCTTCTGCCTTGGAACCAATATTTGATTGATTTGAAGACAGAAGCTAAAGGTTTAAAGGGGGGAAGAGGGAAAAGAAAGAGGAAGAGAAAGAGAGAGAAAAAGAGAGAGAAGAGAGAGAGAGAGAAGAAAGAGAGAGAGAAGCAAAGCGTAGAAGAGAAGGGAAGGGAAGGGAAGGGAAGGGAAGGGAAGGGAAGGGAGGGGAGGGGAAGGGAGGGGAGGGGAGGGAGAGGAGGGGTGGGGAGGGAGAGGAGGGGTGGGGAGGGGAGGGGAGGGGAGGGGAGGGGAGGGAAGGGGAGGGGAGGGGAGGGAAGGGAAGGGAAGGGAAGGGAAGGGAAGGGAAGGGAAGGGAAGGGAAGGGAAGGGAAGGGAAGGGAAGGGAAGGGAAGGGAAGGGAAGGGAAGGGGAGGGAAGGGAAGGGGAGGGAAGGGGAGGGGAGGGAAGGGGAGGGGAGGGAAGGGAAGGGGAGGGAAGGGGAGGGAAGGGGAGGAGAGTGGAAGGGGAGGGAGGGGAGGGAGGGGTGGAGAGAGTTGGGTAGAGGAAAAGAAAAGTCAATAAATTGGGAAACTAATCTCCATGGCTGGTAAATATGACTATGATAAAGGTACAAGAAATTAATATATTTTCAAAGAATTATATAGGCAGTAATTTTTTTAACAAAACCTTACCTTTCATCAGAGAATCAATACTGTATATTGGTTCCAAGGTAGAAAAGTGGTAAGGGCTAGGCAAAAAGAGTTAAGTGACTTGTCCAGAGTTACACACCTAAGAAGTATCAGAAGTCAAATTTGAACTCAAGATCTCCTGTCTCCAGGTTTGGTTCTCAATCCACTAAGTCATCTAGATGTCCACAAGAATTATACAGGCAATATTGATAAAAAAAGAGATAGGATATAAGCATAGACTTCCTAAGTCCAAGAATCAATTAATTCTCTAAACCATAGAAGAAAAACATGAAATTTTTTGATGGGATTAAGAATAATAATGTTGCACTAAAAAGAAAAATTTGTAAAGGTGGGGGAAGTTCCCTAATAATATCACCACTGGAGAGCCAATATGTAAGTGTATGGAAAACAATAGCTTTAAAGCCCTTTAAAAGGCTTTATTTGAATACATTTTTTTTTCATTTTTTCCCTTTCCCTTTCCCTTCATGGTTTGGTCATTAACTAACCATTTGACCCTGGGATTAATTGCTTTGAGATTTTTTGTTCACCCATAAAACAGGGTCAAAAATATCCAACTTAGCTAACCCAAAGGATATCTGTGAGGATCCAAAGTGAGAGGATTCATATATATAACACTATATCCAAGTCAAGTCTCAGAAATAACGATGGACCTCTAGATGATCTTTTATGGAAGCATTTATGGTTTCTGAACTCTGGGGAGGTTTGTTTTTATTATTTTTCTAAGGCACAGGCTGACTCAGCCTAAGGCTTAGGGAGAATCCATGTGCCAGATCAGTGGGGGTGATGAATCATTTGCACGTGCTTCTGACAGATAACTGAATTAGAAGAGGGTTTCTTTCATTTGGAAGTAAAATCTCCTGAGCATCTAAATTTAACAGAGGGGAATGTACACTACTTCCTCCATCCTCCATCCCCAAAAGATGAGAAAGCTGAGCGCCACTGTTCCTGGGCAAAGATGCTATTTGAAGGCCATGGGTTAAGAATAGTTGACCAACACCAGCATTCCTAAAGAATGAAGCTTTAAGTGGCCCTGTCCATCTTGTTCTCTTCATTGCTCACCATCTTGAATAGAAGAGCAATACCCATGGGTAACTGGGAGAGGAATTAGCCCATGGTTGACTGCCATTATTCATCTTTGTTTGTAAATGTTCTCTATACTTTTCTTCATTCATTAAAAATGGTTCATTTCCTTTAGCCTCTCTTCATTGCCTAATATTCCTAATGAACTTAATGTAGCAAGTAAGAGAATCAGACAAAAGCAGTGTGAGAAGCCCTTTGTGCCACTGTAAGCATGATCCAATTTTATGAGCAGTTCAGTATTCACCAAAGAGGACTGATTAACTGTTAAATGGTCAGTCTGCTGACTGTAAAGATTGTCTAATATTAGGAAAGTTATGCCGGACTTGGAGTCAGAAGATTTAGGTTCTATTCCTGACTGCTATTTAGGAGCAAGTTTGTAGAGAGCAGCTGGATAGGTGATGGGTCTGGTGTTCAGGCACAGGGACATTTTAGCCTAGAGAAAACAAGACTTGGGGAGGGACAGGACAGCTAGTTTTAAGTATCTGAAAGACTTTCTACTTGGAAGAGGAATTGGACCTGTGATTTTTGATCATTGAAAATAGAAACAGAAGAAAGGACAGGGAGAGAGCTGAAGAGAAAGATACTTTGAAGGTTAACACAAGAATCCAGCTACTACTGAGAGCCAGGCCTAGAGTTGGGAGGTCTCAGGTTCAAATCTGGCCTCAGACACTTCCCAGCTGTGTGACCCTGGGCAAGTCACTTGACCCCCATTGCCTAGCCCTTATCACTCTTCTGCCTTAGAACCAATGCACAGTATTGATTGCAAGATGGAAGGTGAGGGTTTAAAAAAAAAAGAATCCAGCTACTAATCAGTATTAGATTGGATGCATGGATGCCCCTCAGTAGTGGTCTTCAAGTCAGCTCTGGACAACCATTTGTCAGAAGAGATGAGGAGGAGATCCTTGTTCAAATATAGGCAGATATTGATGGCCTGTGAGGACCCTTGAAGACTATGCCATTCAGTAATCCTCCCAACATCCACACAATGGAGAAGGTAATAATGACTTGTGCCACCCAACTCACAGGTTAATATGGAACACATTTAGCAAGCAAAACACACACACACAAACATCATGAGACAGTAGTGGCATAGTGGCTACCACTAAGCTAGGAAGACCTGGGTTCAAATTATATCTGTCTCTAATGTAAAATATCCTCAATCCCTACAGTCTGTGTGACTTCAAAGCTCTTCATTAGCCTGGTTGCTGTCCTCTGATCCCTGTACAATTTCCTAGAGCCTTTCCTAAATGCTAGTACCCAGAACTGAACACAATACCCCACCAATCACAGAATCAGGGGATCATCAAATGGGACTACGACCTTCCTATTCCCAGAAACTGTGCTTCCCTGAATATGACCCAAGATCACTGTCTTATCACATAATTGATTCATCAAGGACATATGTGATACCCAGTGGAATATGGGAGAGGTGGGGGGGGGGGAGGAAAAGAAAATGATCTTTTTCTCCAGTGAATAATGTTTGGAAATGACCAAATAAAATAATGTTTAAAAAATAAAATCTAAAAAAATTATATCTGTGAAACACTCTGAAACATATCCAGAGTGTCCCTTAATTTCTTGGTACTCTGAAAAAGTTAAGACTGTAAGTTGCAAAGTAGATGCCAAATGGCATTGGGTAGAAGTTTCCTCTCCTGTGTGTTCCCCACCCTACTAAATAATGGACCCTAATTCTGTTTCTCTTGGTCTTGTAAAAAATAGACTCGAATACAGGACTACAATCCCCACAAGCCTTTGCTCCACTTCCCCAGAATACCTTGTAATCTCACCTGGGCCGAGATCGAGAAGGGATTTAAGATGATTCAAAGGCTTTTGAGGGGCTCTCTCTCTCTTGGCTCTTTTTGGACTTCCATTAGGGAGCAGGTGCGTCCCTTGCATGATGTGAGGTTATTTTGTCTCGGCCTCTGGCCTAGGCACATGTTTCTTACTTGTATATTCTTTAATCTTTAGCCTTTAATAAACCTCTAAAAAATATAATACTTCTTGCAGAGAGAAACTAATTTCTACCTGCCTCAGTCTCCCCATCTCCCCTAAATTTTAATCTTTACAGTCTCCATAGGCAAACACCTACATACATACATTGGTTGATTGATGGAGTTATAAAAGTATATTCAGGACAATGATGCATTCTTAAACATGAGAGCAAAAAGTTGTATTAATATTATTTTCTTGAATTCTGATTTCTATCATTCAGAATAAATTGCTTATAATTTTGAGAAAGATACCCCTTCTGAAACTAACTTTATACCAATGGATCCTAAAGTATATAAGGCAAAGCAAACTAAATTATTTTGTCCTCTGAAGAGTGTCCAGCTGAAAAAAAATTTGATGCCTAAAATTTATGGCTATAAGTTATAGAGTTAACCTGTGAAGATTAATAGAAGCCCATCCATCCCCAACAACCTATGTGACTAATAAAGGTAGGGATTACTATATTGTCTTTTGAGAAGGACAACCAAAATGAAATTGACTATTAGGTATGGTAAGTGTGGTATTAGAGATTAAAGGAAGTCACTTAATTAAGGGTCTCAAGAGTTTGGACTGGCTCTCATGGACAATGATTGGCCATTATATATTACTGACCTGGGAAAGGACTCCGATGAGAAAATTATTTGAAAAAGATCATTGTGGCAGGTGGAAAAATTAAGAGCCAAAAGGAATTGACATGAATTTAGGAGTAGCTTTGAAGTCTTTTCCATTTAGTGAGTGAATTGTATGTGTTCGGGTCCTGATGTTTTCTAAAGCAAAGTACTAAGAGGTGAAAGAGATACAGTTTAGAGAAAGCATATTCTTTACTTTTATAGAACTTATAATCAAATATGAGATTATGATATAGAAACAGATAATTATAACATGAAAAATAATGAAATTTAAGGGCATGAGCTATACAAGATACAGTAAAGGGCTTTCAGAGATAAGAAAGAATTTCTCAGATTGAAAAATAAATAGAGAGTGGAATTTAAAGCTTTGGGAATCGCTCCAGTATTGGCACAAATGTGATAAAGAAAAATTGATGTGTGTGTGTGTGTGTGTTTGTGTGTGGTAGGGGATGGGAGAATTGGAATTGAAAAGTCCAGTTTATTAAAATTCAGAACATAAGTATATGAAGAGGGATAGAATTGCAGATTAATAGTATCAAAGGAAGTAGAGACCTCAAAAGTCACCAAGTCTAATTTAAATATGAAAATGACTCCATAATTTAGGGTTTTCATCTACTCTGTTTTATTTATTCAATTTTTTAATCTTTCTTTGTATCCTTATCACTTAGCCCAGTGCCTGCACTGAAATGCTTGCTGACCAGACCTGATATGATTTAGTTATTGACTGAAGGGGAAATGAGGGGGAATCCACTGCCTCCTAAGATTTCCCACTCAACTACTGTACACCTTTAATTATTGGAACTTTCTTTATTTTCTGATTTAAAGCCTAATTTTTTCTTTTCATAATTCCACCTAATGCACCTATTTCTACCCTATGGGGTCTTATCACTCCTAATAAATATCACAATTTTTCAAATACCTGAACAAGCTATTATCTCCATCTCCTCAATATTTGATGCTTTAAGCAAAATATCCTCAATCCCTACAGTCTGTGTGACTTCAAAGCTCTTCATTAGCCTGGTTGCTGTCCTCTGATCCCTGTACAATTTCCTAGAGCCTTTCCTAAATGCCAGTACCCAGAACTGAACACAATACCCCACCAATCACAGAATCAGGGGATCATCAAATGGGACTACGACCTTCCTATTCCCAGAAACTGTGCCTCCCTGAATATGACCCAAGATCACTGTCTTATCACATAATGATTCATACTGAACTCATAACCCCTTGAAACTCCCATTCTTTTGGTCTTTTGCAGACAAATCACTGTCTAAGCATCAGACATCTCTTATTTGTAGGATTGATTTAATGAAATCAAGCATGCCTTCACTTATACTGATCACTACTGAATTTCATCTAATCATATGCCACCCAGTTTTGTAGATTGTCAGGATCTTTGTGGGATCTTGACAATTTCTTCCATGTGTAACTATCCACTCCAAATGTCTCTTATCTTCAGATCTGTTAAACATTGTATTTATTCAATCAATGACAAAATGTTAAATAATCAGGGTTAAGTATATGCCCTGAAAATTTCACAGGAGATCTCCTGGAAGATTGACACTGAATACTTAATTACTCCTAAATCCAACCATTCAACTCTTTCTAATTCCATCTCAGTGTTTCTACTGCCTATGGCTCCCCAAGAATAGCAAATGGTATTTTATTAAACACTTTCTTAAAATGCAGATCATTTTAATATACATTATATTTCAATCTACCAGTTTAGTAACCCTGTAGACAAAGAAAAAAGGCTATTTGGGCATTATCTGTTCTGAATTAATCCACACTGAGTCTTTTCACGTTTATGAGATATTCACTATTTCTTTAACAATTCACTTTAAAATTTGTTAAGAATCAAATTCGAACGTACTAACTTAGATTTTCTCAAAACCAATTCTCTTTATTAAAAAATCTCTCCTCTAGTCCTTCAATATTTCCTAATTCTCTACAATATTTCCCAATCTGCAGATAGTAACATAGTAACAGCATCTAAGTATTGGTGGTGGAGAAGAGGAAAATAAATAAACCTTTCAGTAGTGCCTATTTTTCCAGACACTGTGCTAAGTGCCTTACAAATAGTATCTTATTTGTTGTTCATAATAACCCTGTGATATAGACACTGTTATTATTCCCATTTTACAGTTGAGAAAATTAAGACAAATATGTGTTAAGTGACTTACTTATAGCTAGTAGGTATCTTGGGCTGGATTTGAACTTAGGTCTTTCTGACTCCAGGTTCAACAACTTTATCTACTGTACCACCAATCTGGCCTCAACAGAGGCAAAATGCTGGGGGTGTGGGAGGGATTGCTGGGAAAGGGGGGAACTTGAAGATTATAGAATCTAATACTTTCATTTGACATTTGAGGACACTTAGGTTAATGTTGTAAAGAATGTCAAGTTTTGGAGGGCCCTGAATGTCAGGAAAAAAGAGTTGTAATTTTGATCACTTGACAGGAGGAAGAAGTAGAAGGTTTCAGAAAATATTACAATATTTCAGCTATTTGGTGACAAAGGCTTGGTCTAGGTCGACATGACTTTGAAAAAATGAAAGAACAGATTCTTAGGATAAATTAAATGGTCAGAATGGGCATATAGAGAGAAAAAGGAAATATAGCATTATTGTGGATATATTTTGTCAGCCAGAACATCTCCCAGATGGTACCTCCATTCCAAACTCTGCTAATCAAAAACTACCCATCACTCAAAGTCCATTTCAAGTGATACCTTCCACTTAAAGATTCCTCTTCCTTCTACCTGTTGAACTTTAATCTAGCACATTGGACAGTGCCTGGTACTCAGTAGGCACTTAACTGAATGGATGTAATTCATTCAACATTGATTAAGCTGAAAGCATTTTAGAAACACATTAATGTTCACTGTCAAGGCTCTTTCCCTCAAAGAACATCCGGGCCACTAGTAGGACAGCACGTACACAGAAAAGGTAAAGAGTGAATGGAGACAAAGACAGTATCCAAAAAAAGTCAAGTCAACAAGCATTTGAAGGTCTCTTATGTGCCAGGTCAGCTCTAACATGATTCTTGAAAGGAGAAAACACTCAACGTTAAAGGTCAAGTATAATGGAGAAGGAAAAAAAAAAGATGCCCAAACATCTGGAGGAGAGTTCTTGGAAGGAAAGGACACTTTTAGCCGGAGGCATGAAGGGAAATCTTCATGGGGAAATTGGCACTTGAGATGAATCTAAAAAGTTTCTTAAAATCAGACATAAAGAAAGGAGTATTCATGCCTTCTGGTGGAAGGAGCCCGAGAATATGGCTCTCACTTTAATCTAACTTGTAATGGCTTATTGACATATCTGACTTTGAGATGAAAGGCAATTAAATGCAGAAAATACTGTTGAATTTGAACTCAAAGAGACTTAGGTTCAAATCATGATTCCAACAGTCACTATCTCTTTGGTCATGGGCAAATGATTTTATTGCTTCTGAGTCTCATTTTCCTTATCTGTAAAATGACATGTTTAGGATGAAAAAAAACAAACAACAACCTCTAAAATCCTTTTAGTTCAAAATGTGTGACCGACTTTTTATTCCCAGTCTAGATTGTAATAGCAGCAGCTTATATTTGAAAATACATTTCACACTTAACAAATGCTCACAATGCTGTTTCATTTGCTCCTTCCCATAATTGTCTGACATGTAAGGCAGAAAACCTTCTGCCCCTTTGACAGATGAAGCAACTGAGGTAGGAAGAAGAATCACAGAGTGGTTATTAGAACTTGAACTAAAATCTGGCTCCTTTCCAATCCAATCCCTGCTCTTATCTCAAATTTATGTCCAGCTCTAGAACAGAAATCAAAAGCTTTCTGGAGCTATATGGATTTTTTGGTTTGGTTTTTGCTGCCCACCTCCCCTTATGGAATACTCATCAATTTCCTTCCTCGCTTAGTATAGACAACCCAGAATATTCTGCTGAAGAAACCTGAATTACTCTAGAAAAAAGCTCAAATTTTGGGAACACGCAAGCTTCTTTTCTCTCTGCATTCCTGAATCGAAAGAGGAAATGAGCCATGTGAGCAGTGCTGAGGCACTGATTAATGGACTTCTCCTCTGAAAGTGACTGATATGCTGCCCCTGCTAGTATGACCTTTATGGATTTATTATCAGTAACACAATGTTATTCAAACAGATATCAAAACACGTAAATGCAATGGAACGATAGATGAAATATTCGTGCTACCTTTCACCACGCTAGCTAGCTGAAATCATTGCAGTATAAACAGGGCCACTGCTGCTTCCAGATCTCCCTTTAAAGGTCCTGGGTCTATCTTCTACATGTCCTTATGCAAATTAAGACTTATTGGTAGCCATAGACATTAATCTGTCTATTAAGAGAGCTGATAGAAAGTACTACAGCACCCCCTTTTTCCCCATTCTGCCTCTTTCTGGAAATTAATGACTACATTTAATTAATGCCCAAGAAGCTTATGAGATATATCCAAGGGATCATAGGAGGTAAGCATTTTGGGGAAGAAGGCAGAGGAGAAGAGAGGATTTAAATCAAAGCTAGATCCAAGTTAGATTGTGGGCATCACAATTTGATAAGAAGTAGTAGCACTATTGGGATAGCTGTGTGACTCAATGGATAGAGTTCCAGGCCTGGTATTAGGAAGACTCATCTTCCTGTGTTCAAATCCAGCCTCAGATGCTTTCTACCTATGCAATCCCTGGCAAGACACTTAACCCTATTTGCCTTAGTTTCTTTACCTATCAAGCGAATTGGAGAAAGAAATGGCAAACCACTCCATTATCTTTGTCAAGAGAATGCCAAAATGTGTCACCAAGAGTTGCTTTTGATAGTGGGCAGTTGAGTGGTTCAGTGGATTGAGAGCCAGATCTGAAGATGGGAGATCCTGAGTTCAAATCTGCTAGCTGTGTGACCCTAAACAAGTCACTTGACCCCCATTGCCTAGCCCTTCCTGCTTTTCTGCTTTGGAACCAATACACAGTATTGATTCTAAGACAGAATGTAAGGGTTTAAAAAAAAAGTTGCACATGACTGAAATGACTAAATAACAAGAAGTAGTGACTTTATTCAGTCCGTAGCGTTAAACCTCCCCTATGATATTGTTCTAGAAAAAAGCCTGGTAACCTGCTAAAATTTCATGTTCCTCACTATGGAAAAGTTCTCCATACCTAGCCCAACTGAAATCCAGCACTTTGGTCTTCAATCATTGTCAGAATTTGCCCTTAGCTCCACCCATTCCCCCACCACACCCATTGATCCTGCACTTCATGTCCTTTCCCAGGACCTTGAACTCCAGACTGGAGGGAGCTCTCATATTTGGCACCACCCAGATTGCTCTTCCAACATCGTCATTCTTTGCTGGATAAGCACACTGTTATGGTCCCTCTTATAATTACTAGTTCTGGGAACAGTAATCAAATCAACATGAGAATTTCTAGAAAGGACACAGCCAATATTTCCTCTCCTCCCTATGATTTGTCTCTATGATGTTCCTGACCTAAAAATTCCTAAATGGGTACAATTCTTGTTGTCTTCCTACATTAGAATGTGAGTTTCTGAGGACAGGGCATGTTTTGCTTCTTCTATTTTTCCCCAGGGTCTTCCTGGAACAGAATAAGTATTTCACAAATAAGTTTTCCATTCCTACATTCATTCATTTCAGCAAACATAAACACAAACAAAGAAACAAAAAACTTTAATAAGAACAGTAAAGACCTAAATACCAGTAAACATGAAATGTGATGAAGTAGAAATGACAGACATGGTTTCTGAATGGGACACTACAGAATCTGGGGCAGTTTACTCTCCCGATTAGTCTCAGTTTTCTATTTTCCAGATCTAGCTTTGGAGTTAAAAGACTTGGATTCAAACCCACTTCCATCCCCCAACAACCATGCTTATTTTTTTATGAGACTGTGGATAAGTCTGATAAGCTACTGGGGTCTCTATTTCATTATTCATATTAGGTCATTGGATTAAATGATCTACATTTATTCTCAACAATCTATAATTAAAGCTAGAGTAGAGAGAGGTCCAAAATGCCATGATAGTTCATGAAAAGCCAGGAAAGTAGACTAAAGCCTTTATTTTACATTTTTGGGGTTTTAAGAATGGCTGGTTCTTAAACATGGTTGCTGAGGACAGTGACATGTGAAATGCAGGTAGATTTAGTCTCGATTTTTTTCACTCTCCCTTGGGCATTAAGTGAATGAATGAATGAATGAATGAATAAATGAACAAAAATATCATTTATTGAGTCCTTTCTATATGTCAGATACAAATTCAAATAAACAATACAGTCTATGCCCTCAAGAAGCTTGCATTCTAATATGGGAAGATAACACCAGTAGGGGAATATTGATCAGGGAGGACATTTTTATAAGAAAAATCACAAGGTTGGTGAGTGCAGTCATAGACCAATTAACTGCCACATCCCTTCAAGATATGGTATTGCTGGTTTGTTTATTAACAATAGAAATTAACTTGGGAAATAGAGATGAGGCAGGGAGCAAATAGTGTCAGTGTCGAGTTATGAAGATAGCTGGGAAAGGGTATAATGGATATGGATCAGGAGGAAGAAGAAGGAAGAAGAGGAGGAAGAGGAGGAGGCTAGGCAAGATTTTACTAATGAAATGCATAAAGGTATAATAATGGCTAAGAGGAAGAATAGGGACTTGGTAGAGGAGAAGGGGCAATAATAAAAGGAATGAAGGATGAGAGAAAGGATTTTTCTTCTCTTTCCACATATATTAAATATTTCTTAAAGCAGAGGTTCCTTCCACAGGATGTAGAGAAGAGATGGTCATGTCTGATTAAAAATTTAACAGACACACAGAGACATAGAAGATCTAAGGCAGGACAAAGACGATCACCTAAACCAACTCTCTCGTTTTACAGTTTAAAAAAAAATTAGCTCAGGAATGGGGAGAGATTGACACTAGGGAGGACTAGAGAAACAATTGCCAATGTAGACTATGCCATATATAGGCTAATCAGACTGTGGTAAGAGTTCAGGGAGGGAGACCTTTCCAACTGCTGGTAATAGCATCCCTATTGCCCAGTAATAGCCATGTCTGGATGCTGGCAGCCAAAGGGAGGGAAATAAATTCAGATAGATTAAAAGGATTGCTAAAGATGGACTGAAACCAGGAAAATGATGTTCTGTCTACATAAAATTGAAAATGAAAATTCAATTAAACAGAACTCTTTGCTCCTAACACATTATGATTAATCAAGATTCCACCACATGTATATCAATATCTACAACTTTGTTTTAATATTTCTAACATCCAGTGGAAAAATACAGGGATTTCTTTTATCACAATATGTCTTACCAAAAAGTCGCTAATTTGAACTTTGCCATGCCTAGTTGTTTAATCCAAATGAATACAAATGTGGCTCTCTTCAAATTATCTTTTTTAATTTGAAGCATTAATGGACTGTTTCTCTTCACCTTCAAAGCTGGGTTTTAAAACCCACATGAAGACAAATTATATTATTATCTTAGGACTGTCTGCTAAAAATCATTGGATTTTTAGTCCTAGGAGCAGAAGATATTTCTTATTTGACATAGTACATCAATATTTGCCATAGTCACAGAGATTGAATTTAAAGTCATTTACAGAACAAAGGAAACAAAACCAGACATAATTGTGACATTTGCTCTAAGGAAAACATGCAAATTCAGAAAGGCTTGCTGAATCCTTTCCTGATATCTGCCTCTTTGCTGGTTTGTTGTTGTTGTTGTTACATCAGACTTCACAGCTCTATAGTTATGACCAACTAATAATCTTTGGCTTTTTCCAAATGATCTATGTGATGAGTAGCATGAACAGTTTGGTTTAATTCAAACCAAGAGTACAGAAACACTGTTGGAAGTCTACATGGAGGAGGAACCTCCTCTCCACAGTCTTCACTGTATAATCACACAATCAATAAAAGAGCATTTAGTAAATATCTACTAGACAGCTAAGTGGTTCACTAGATAGAATATTAGGTAGGTATGGAGTCAGAAAGATTCCTCTTCCTGAGTTCAAATCCAGCTTCAGACATTTACTAGTTTAGTGTCTGGGCAAATCCCTTAGCTTCATTTGCCTTAGTTTCCTCATCTGTAAAATGAGCTAGAGAAGGGAATATCAAACCACTTCAGTGCCTTTGCAAAGAAAACCACAAATAGGGTCACAAAAAGTTGGACACAACTGAAAAATGACTCAGCAGCAGCAGCAGCAGCAGCAACAACAACAAAACACTATGTCTCTTCAACCAGTGTGCTAATTATTGGAGATGAGAGAGAGAGAGAGAGAGAGAGAGAGAGAGAGAGAGAGAGAGAGAGAGAGAGAGAGAGAGAGAGAGAGGGAGAGAGAGAGAGAGAGAGAGGTAGAGGGAGAAGGAGAGGGAGAGGGAGAGGGAGAGGGAGAGGAAGAGGGAGAGGGAGAGGGAGAGGGAGTGAGACAGACAGACAGAGAGTGAGACAGAGACAAAGAAAGAGAGACAGAGACAGAGAGCAGGGAGACAGAGAGTGAGACAGAGACAGAGAGAGAGTCTCTGCCCTCAAGTAGCTTAGAATAATCACTGGAGTTCCCCTAAAACATAGACCAGTAAAAGCTAGGATTGAGAGATATTAATACTGTCTCTCAAAACCCTGCTGTTTAATAATAGCCCTTGAGACCAAGACCAGAAAAATAAACAAACAGGTAGATCTGAAGTAAGTCAAAGAATCTGAAATGAATTTTCATTGATGCTTCTTTTCTTTTTATTTCTTTCAGCTCTATAAATAGCAGGCATTCATAGTGAGACCATTTTTAACTCAGTGGTTAAGGAAGGAACTCAGTTGCAAGGCCATCAGTATTTTTCAGCTTTAGAAGTCATGTTATCCTGCCCTTTATCC
Source organism: Monodelphis domestica (assembly GCF_027887165.1). Classification (NCBI taxonomy): domain Eukaryota; kingdom Metazoa; phylum Chordata; class Mammalia; order Didelphimorphia; family Didelphidae; genus Monodelphis; species Monodelphis domestica. Next base: position 732,555,907 of record NC_077227.1, read on the forward strand.
TTTTATTCTGACAAATAAACAATCGAGTTAATAAGTCCTGGGAAGCAGTAATACATTCAGATTAATACTAGAAATAGGAATGAGATTTAGAATAAGAACTTGACATCACCAGATTCAACAAGTATAGGAACTAATAACATAGGCTACCATTAAAAATTCATTCTTTCTTTTCCCAGCCACATGTTTTCCCCTATGCCCATCCAGCTCACGAGAATGGACACAACAAGACAGTGTGGATGGTTTAGCCCCAGACCATTTACATTAATTTCAAACTAGTTGGTGTAAATAAGCTATTGGACATAAAAGGTCTAAGAGATCTACCTAAATGGGACAGTTAGAGCCAGGAGATGATGGTGCTACAACTTTCAAGATCTTACTCTGAATCTGGAAGGAATTCGCTTCTATAGATCCATTAATAACATGCTTACTTTTTCCACTCTGTCTCAAAACTTAAACTCTATCTTCCTATGTGCAATCTCTCTGTCTCTGTCTCTCTCAAAGTAGGAGACACTCAACAAAAATGTTATGAAGATGATAATATTGATAATGGTGGTGGTCCCTCCTTAACATCTAATCATTCCCCAAAGCTCCAGCCTCTTCTCACAGGAATTCTGGGAAACATATAGGAAGACTGCTGGTCCTAGAGTCAGAGGATTGGGGCTAAAACCCCATCTCTGACACTTACTACCTATGTGAATATGGGCAAGAACTTGGTCTCTCTGGGGCTTAGTTTCTTCCTTTGTAAAAGGAAGTAATTGGAATTGATGGCACCTGAAACAACTCCCATCTCTTAAGTGATGGTCTTATGACCATGTGAATATAGGCAGGTAATGTAATATTTCTGCAGCCCAATTTCCTCATCAGTGAAATAAAGGGGGGAGAGAATAAGAATTTATATATTTTCTATATACTAAACCCTTTAAATATATATAAATGCACATTATCTAGTTGAATCTGCACAATAATCCTGTGAGGCATGTTCTACTATCATCCCCATTTTACATTTTAGGAAACTGAGGAAATGGAATTTAAATAATTTGTGTAAGATCATACAGATAATGTGTCTGGGAGATGTTTTTGAACTTGGGTCTTCCTGAATAAAAAGCCCAGAGTTCCATATTTGTGCCATCAGCTGCTTCTGGTTAAATGAAGATCTTCAACTAGATATCTTCTAAGATACTTTCTAGTTCTTGATTATCATACTGTGAAAATTTGGTTCTATGGGATATTACATAATATCAATTAATTTAGTCAGTGAGGTAAGTTTCATCTTAATGACACTTTAGCTTACTCTTTCCCTCCTTCCTTGCCTTTTTCTTCCTTCCTTCCCTTCCTCCTCCTGCTCCTTCCCTCCTTCATTCTCTCCTCTCCATTTCTTCCTTCCTTCCATTTTTCTTTCCTTCCTTCTTTTCTTTCTTCCATTTTGAACTAGAAAAAAATTACTACTACTACTACTATAGTTTGAAGATAGGACTATCATATTGAAATAGAAGGATCTGAGGAGAATCACACACACACACAGATACACACAGAAGAAAAAAATAACCTGAAAAGATTTATATGAAGTGATGCAAAGTGAAGTGAGCAGAATCAGGAGAACTTTATACACAGTAACAACAACAATATACAAGGATCAACTGGGAATGACTTAAATCTTATCAGAGTGCAAAGATCCAAGACAACTCCAAGGGACTTATGATGAAAAAGTCTATCTACTACCATAGAAGGAACTGATGAGATCTGAAAATAGATTGAAGCATACCATTTTTCACTTCATTCCCTTCAAGAGTTTTTTTCCCCAATATATGTGATATGTGTCTTCTTTCATATGATGAACATGGAAATACTCATTGCAAAATAGCACATATGTTATCTGTTTCATATTTCCTGCCATCTTTGGGATGGAGAGAATATGCATGGCAGAATGTCAAAAAAGAACTATTATTAAAATTGTATCTACATGTAATCTGTAAAATATATCTTAAAAATTAAATCCACATAGTTTAATAAACTGACTGGAATATAGTATTTAATAAATGCTTGCTGACTGACTGTTGATATGAGAAATATTAGACAGAAGCTAGTGTCTAATCAAACATATATAGAAATCTGAACAATTAACATTTTCACCTACCAAAAAAAGAAATAGAAATATCTTCATTCAGCAATACCAGCCTCACAAGACTATAAGATGGCAGAAATGTAATGTCAATTTTCACAAAATATCTAAAAATAACCCTATTTAAGAAATACTAGAACCAAATATAATAATTTCTTTGGAAACCGAGAAAATTCTTTGGCTTCCTAAAATTCTAAGGTAAAAATTCTTAAATGTGCAGGTCCAACCAACCATATTCAACTGAAGTAAACATAAGAGGATAAATGTATCATTGGCTTAGAATTTTAAGAACAATTCTTGGTG